>NW_019254140.1:12371-40628 GCF_002742605.1 Olea europaea var. sylvestris
ATGCAAAAGTCACACTCAGATCTTCGATCGTCGACAATCCAACCGTTCCAAATAAGCAAGTGCTTGTTATTCCAAAAATGGTCGAAATTCGTCATACGTCACGGCGAAGCCGTGAATTCAATTCAAAAGGGCCGCTACACTTCCGAAAAGTACTTATGGGCCCAAAATGGACACCTTATGCAAAAGTCACACTCAGATCTTCGATCGCCGACAATCCAACCGTTCCAAATAAGCAAGTGCTTGTTAATCTAAAAATGGCCAAAATCCATCATACGTCATGGCAAAGCCGTGAGTTCGATTCAAAAGGGTCGCTACATTTTCAAAACGTACTTATGGGCCCAAAACGGACACCGTATGCAAAAGTCACGCTCAGATCTTCGATCGCCGACAATCCAACCGTTCCAAATATAAAAGTGCTCGTTATTCATAAAATGGCCAAAATCCATCATACGTCACGGCGAAGCTGTGAGTTCAATTCAAAAGGGTCACTACATTTTTGAAAAGTACTTATGGGCCCAAAATGGACACCTTATGCAAAAGTCACACTCAGATCTTCGATCGCCGACAATCCAACCGTTCCAAATATAAAAGTGCTCGTTATTCATAAAATGGCCAAAATCCATCATACGTCACGGCGAAGCTGTGAGTTCAATTCAAAAGGGTCACTACATTTTTGAAAAGTACTTATGGGCCCAAAATGGACACCTTATGCAAAAGTCACACTCAGATCTTCGATCGTCGACAATCCAACCGTTCCAAATAAGCAAGTGCTTGTTATTCCAAAAATGGCCGAAATTCGTCATACGTCACGGCGAAGCCGTGAGTTCAATTCAAAAGGGCCGCTACACTTCCGAAAAGTACTTATGGGCCCAAAATGGGCACCTTATGCAAAAGTCACACTCAGATCTTCGATCGCCGACAATCCAACCGTTCCAAATAAGCAAGTGCTTGTTAATCCAAAAATGGCCAAAATCCATCATACGTCATGGCAAAGCCGTGAGTTCGATTCAAAAGGGTCGCTACATTTTCAAAACGTACTTATGGGCCCAAAACGGACACCGTATGCAAAAGTCACGCTCAGATCTTCGATCGCCGACAATCCAAGCATTCCAAATAAGCAAGTGCTTGTTCTTTGACAAATGGTCGTGATCCCGCATCCGACATGATGAAAAGAATGGGTTCGATCCAAGAGGATCGCTACATTTCCAAAAAGTACTTATGGGCCCAAAATGGACACCGTATGCAAAAGTCACACTCAGTTTTTCGATCACCGACAATCCAACCGTTCCAAATATGCAAGTGCTTGTTCTTCCACAAAGGACTGAAATCCCTCATACATCACGCGAAAAGGGTGGGTTCAATCCAAAAGGATCGCTACATTTCCAAAAACTACTTATGGGCCCAAAACGGACACAGTATGCAAAAGTGACACTCAGTTCTTCGATCGTCGACAATCCAAGCATTCCAAATAAGCAACTGTGTGTTCTTGGACAAATGGTCTAGATTACTCATACGACATGATGAAAAGCGTGGGTTCGATCCCAGAGGATCGCTACATTTCCAAAAAAGTACTTATGGGCCCAAAACGGACACCGTATGCAAAAGTCACACTCAGATCATCAATTGCCGACAATCCAACCGTTCCAAATAAGCAAGTGCTTGTTATTCTGAAAATGGCGAAAATCCATCATACGTCACGACAAAGCTATGAGTTCAATTTAAAAGGGTCGCTACATTTTCGAAAAGTACTTATGGGCCCAAAACGGACACCGTAAGCAAAAGTCACACTCAGATCTTCGATTGCCGACAATCCAACCGTTCAAAATAAGCAAGTGCTTGTTATTCCGAAAATGGCCAAAATCCATCATACATCACGGCGAAGCTATGAGTTCAATTCAAAAGCGTCGCTACATTTTTGAAAAGTACTTATGGGCCCAAAACGGACACCGCAAGCAAAAGTTACACTCAGTTCTTCGATAGCCGACAATCCAAGCATTCCAAATAAGCAAGTGCTTGTTCATCCACAAATGACCGAAATCCCTCATACGATGTGAGTCAAAGGGTGGGCTCAATCCAAATGGATCGTACATTTCCAAAAAGTACTTATGGGCCCAAAACGGACACCGTATGCAAAAGTCACACTTAGTTCTTCGATCGCCGACAATCCAAGCTTTCCAAATAAGCAACTGCTTGTTCTACCACAAATGGTCGAGATCACTCATACGACATGATGAAAAGCATGGGTTCGATCCAAGAGGATCGCTACATTTCGAAAAAGTACTTATGAGCCCTAAACGGACACCGTATGCAAAAGTCCCGCTTAGTTCTTCGATCGCCGACAATCCAAGCTTTCCAAATAAGCAACTGCTTGTTCTACCACAAATGGTCGAGATCACTCATACGACATGATGAAAAGCGTGCGTTCGATCCAAGAGGATCGCTACATATCCAAAGAGTACTTATGGGCCCAAAACGGACACCGTATGCAAATGTCACACTCAGTTCTTCGATCGTCGACAATCCAAGCATTCCAAATAAGCAACTGTATGTTCTTCGACAAATGGTTGAGATTACTCATACGACATGATGAAAAGCGTGCGTTCGATCCAAGAGGATCGCTACATATCCAAAGAGTACTTATGGGCCCAAAACGGACACCGTATGCAAAAGTCACACTCAGATCTTCGATCGCCGACAATCCAACCGTCCCAAATAAGCAGGTGCTTCTCATTTCAAAAATGGCCAAAATCCATCTTACATAACGACGAAGCGGTGAGTTCAATTCAAAAGGGTCGCTACATTTTCGAAAAGTACATATGGGCCCAAAACGGACACCGTATGCAAAAGTTACACTCAGTTCTTCGATAGCCGACAATCCAAGCATTCCAAATAAGCAAGTGCTTGTTCATACACAAATGACTGAAATTCCTCATACGATGTGAGCAAAAGGGTGGTTAAATCCAAATGGATCGCAACATTTCCAAAAAGTACTTATGGTCCCAAAACGGACACTTTACGCAAAAGTCACACTCAGATCTTCGATCGTCGACAATCCAACCGTTCCAAATAAGCAAGTGTTTGTTATTCCAAAAATGGCCAAAATCCATCACATGTCACGGCGAAGCTGTGAGTTTAATTCAAAAGGGTCGCTACATTTCCGAAAAGTACTTATGGGCCCAAAACAGACACCGTATGCAAAAGTTACACTCAGTTCTTCGATAGCCGACAATACAAGCATTCCAAATAAGCAAGTGCTTGTTCATCCACAAATGACCGAAATCCCTCATACGATGTGAGCAAAAGGGTGGCTTAAATCAAAAAGGATCGCTACATTTTCGAAAAGTACTTATGGGCCCAAAACGGACACCGTATGCAAAAGTCACACTCAGTTCTTCGATCGCCTACAATCTATGCATTCCAAATAAGCAAGTGCTTGTTCTATCCCAAAGGACCGAAATCCCTCATACATCACGCGAAAAAGGGTGGGTTCAATCCAAAAGGATCACTACATTTCCAAAAAGTACTTATGGGCCCCAAACGGACACCGTATGCAGAAGTCACACTCAGTTCTTTGATCGCCGACAATCCAACCGTTCCAAATAAGCAAGTACTTGTTCTTCCACAAATGGCCAAAATCCATCATACATCATGATGAAACTGTGAGTTCAATTCAAAAGGGTCGCTACATTTTCTAAAAGTACTTATGGGCCCAAAACGGACACCGTATGCAAAAGTGACACTCAGTTCTTCGTTCGCCGACAATCCAAGCATTCCAAATAAGCAAGTTCTTGTTCTTCAACAAATGGTCGAGATCACTCATACGACATGATGAAAAGCATGGGTTCGATCCAAGAGGATCGCTACATTTCGAAAAAGTACTTATGGGCCCTAAACGGACACCGTATGCAAAAGTCACACTCAATTCTTCGATCGCCGACAATCCAACCGTTCCAAATAAGCAAGTGCTTGTTCTTCACAAATGGCCAAAATCTGTCATACATCATGATGAAACTGTGAGTTCAATTCAAAAGGGTCACTACATTTTTGAAAAGTACTTATGGGCCAAAAACGGACACAGTATGCAAAAGTGACACTCAGTTCTTCGATCGTCGACAATCCAAGCATTCCAAATAAGCAACTGTATGTTCTTCGACAAATGGTCGAGATTACTCATACGACATGATGAAAAGCGTGCGTTCGACCCAAGAGGATCGCTACATATCCAAAGAGTACTTATGGGCCCAAAACGGACACCGTATGCAAAAGTCACACTCAGATCTTCGATCGCCGACAATCCAACCGTCCCAAATAAGCAGGTGCTTCTCATTTCAAAAATGGCCAAAATCCATCTTACATAACGACGAAGCGGTGAGTTCAATTCAAAAGGGTCGCTACATTTTCGAAAAGTACATATGGGCCCAAAACGGACACCGTATGCAAAAGTTACACTCAGTTCTTCGATAGCCGACAATCCAAGCATTCAAAATAAGCAAGTGCTTGTTCATCGACAAACGATCGAAATCCCTCATACAATGTGAGCAAAAGGGTGGGTTAAATCTAAATGGATTGCAACATTTTCAAAAAGTACTTATGGTCCCAAAACGGACACTTTACGCTAAAGTCACACTCAGATCTTCGATCGTCGACAATCCAACCGTTCCAAATAAGCAAGTGCTTGTTATTCCAAAAATGGCCAAAATCCATCACATGTCACGGCGAAGCTGTGAGTTCAATTCAAAAGGGTCGCTACATTTCCGAAAAGTACTTATGGGCCCAAAACGGACACCGTATGCAAAAGTTACACTTAGTTCTTCGATAGCCGACAATACAAGCATTCCAAATAAGCAAGTGCTTGTTCATCCACAAATGACGGAAATCCCTCATACGATGTGAGCAAAAGGGTGGCTTAAATAAAAAAGGATCGCTACATTTTCGGAAAGTACTTATGGGCCCAAAACGGACACCGTATGCAAAAGTCACACTCAGTTCTTCGATCGCCTACAATCTAAGCATTCCAAATAAGCAAGTGCTTGTTCTACCCTAAAGGACCGAAATCCCTCATACATCACGCGAAAAAAGGTGGGTTCAATCCAAAAGGATCACTAAATTTTCAAAAAGTACTTATGGGCCCAAAACGGACACCGTATGCAGAAGTCACACTCAGTTCTTCGATCGCCGACAATCCAACCGTTCCAAATAAGCAAGTACTTGTTCTTCCACAAATGGGCAAAATCCATCATACATCATGATGAAACTGTGAGTTCAATTCAAAAGGGTCGCTACATTTTCTAAAAGTACTTATGGGCCCAAAACGGACACCGTATGCAAAAGTGACACTCAGTTCTTCGTTCGTCGACAATCCAAGCATTCCAAATAAGCAAGTTCTTGTTCTTCAATAAATGGTCGAGATTACTCAAACGACATGATGAAAAGCATGGGTTCGATCCAAGAGGATCGCTACATTTCGAAAAAGTACTTATGGGCCTAAAACGGACACCGTATGCAAAAGTCACACTCAGTTCTTCGATCGCCGAGAATCCTACCGTTCGAAATAAGCAAGTGCTTGTTCTTCACAAATGGCCAAAATCCATCATACATCATGATGAAACTATGAGTTCAATGCAAAAGGGTCGCTACATTTTTGAAAAGTACTTATGGGCCCAAAACGGACACAGTATGCAAAAGTGACACTCAGTTCTTCGATTGTCGACAATCCAAGCATTCCAAATAAGCAACTGTGTGTTCTTCGACAAATGGTCGAGATTACTCAAACGACATGATGAAAAGCGTGGGTTTGATCCAAGAGGATCGTTACATTTCCAAAAAGTATTTATGGGCCCAAAACGGACACCGTATGCAAAAGTCACACTCAGATCTTCAATCACCGACAATCCAACCGTTCCAAATAAGCAAGTGCTTGTTATTTCGAAAATGGTCAAAATCCATCATACGTCACGGCGAAGCTGTGAGTTCAATTCAAAAGGGTCGCTACATTTTCAAAAAGTACTTATGGGCCCAAAAGGGACACCGTATGCAAAAGTTACACTCAGTTCTTCGATAGCCGACAATCCAAGCATTCCAAATGAGCAAGTGCTTGTTCATCCACAAACAACCGAAATTCCTCATACGATGTGAGCAAAAGGGTGGGTTAAATCCAAAAGGATCGCTACATTTCCGGAAAGCACTTATGGTCCCAAAACGGACACCGTATGCAAAAGTCACACTCAGTTCTTCAATCGCCTACAATCCAAATAAGCAAGTTCTTGTTCTTCCACAAAGGACCAAATTCCCTCATACATCACTCGAAAAAGGGTGGGTTCAATCCAAAAGGATCGCTGCATTTCTAAAAAGTACTTATGGGCCCAAAACGTGCACCGTATGCAAAAGTAACACTTAGTTCTTCGATCGCCAACAATCCAAGCATTCCAAATAAGCAAGTGCTTGTTCTTCCACAAAGGACCAAAATCCCTCATACATCACTCGAAAAAGGATGGGTTCAATCCAAAAGGATCGCTACATTTCCAAAAAGTACTTATGGGCCCAAAACGGGCACCGTATGCAACAGTCACACTTAGTTCTTCGATCGCCGACGATCCAAGCATTCCAAATAAGCAAGTGCTTGTCCTTTGACAAATGGTCGAGATCACTCATACGACATGATGAAAAGCATGGGTTCGATCCAAGAGGATCTCTACATTTCCAAAAAGTACTTATGGACCCAAAACGGACACCGTATGCAAAACTCACACTCAGTTCTTCGATCGCCGACAATCCAACCGTTCCAAATAAGCAAGTGCTTGTTCTTCACAAATGGCCAAAATCCGTCATACATCTTGATGAAACTATGAGTTCAATTCAAAAGGGCGCTACATTTTCGAAAAGTACCTATGGGCCCAAAACGGACACAGTATGCAAAAGTGACACTCAGTTCTTCGATCGTCGACAATCCAAGCATTCCAAATAAGCAACTGTGTGTTCTTCGACAAATGGTCGAGATTACTCAGACGACCTGATGACAAGCATGCATTCGATCCAAGAGGATCGCTACATTTCCAAAAAGTACTTATGGGCCCAAAACGGACACCGTATGAAAAAGTCACACTCTGATCTTCGATCGCCGACAATCCAACAATTCCAAATAAGCAAGTGCTTGTTATTCCAAAAATGGCCAAAATTCGTCATATGTCACGGTGAAGCTGTGAGTTCAATTCAAAAGGGTCGCTACATTTTCGAAAAGTACTTATGGGCCCAAAACGGACACCGTATGCAAAAGTTACACTCAGTTCTTCGATAGCTGACAATCCAAGCATTCCAAATAAGCAAGTGCTTGTTCATCCACAAACAACCGAAATTCCTCATACGATGTGAGCAAAAGGGTGGGTTAAATCCAAAAGGATCGCTACATTTTCGGAAAGTACTTATGGGCCCAAAACGGACACCGTATGCAAAAGTCACACTCAGTTCTTCGATCGCCTACAATCCAACCATTCCAAATAAGCAAGTGCTTGTTATTCCAAAAATGGCCAAAATTCGTCATATGTCACGGCGAAGCTGTGAGTTCAATTCAAAAGGGTCGCTACATTTCTGAAAAGTACTTATGGGCCCAAAACGGACACCGTATGCAAAAGTTACACTCAGTTCTTCGATAGCCGACAATCCAAGCATTCCAAATAAGCAAGTGCTTGTTCATCCCCAAATGACCGAAATCCCTAGTACGATGTGAGCAAAAGGGTGGCTTAAATCGAAAAGGATCGCTACATTTTCGGAAAGTACTTATGGGCCCATAACGGACACCGTATGCAAAAGTCACACTCAGTTCTTCGATCGCCTACAATCTAAGCATTCCAAATAAGCAAGTGCTTGTTCTAACCCAAAGGACCGAAATCCCTCATACATCACGCGAAAAAGGGTGGGTTCAATCCAAAAGGATCACTACATTTCCAAAAAGTACTTATGGGCCCAAAACGGACACCGTATGCAGAAGTCACACTCAGTTCTTCGATCGCCGACAATCCAACCGTTCCAAATAAGCAAGTACTTGTTCTTCCACAAATGGCCAAAATCCATCATACATCATGATGAAACTGTGAGTTCAATTCAAAAGGGTCGCTACATTTTCTAAAAGTACTTATGGGCCCGAAACGGACACCGTATGCAAAAGTGACACTCAGTTCTTCGTTCGCCGACAATCCAAGCATTCCAAATAAGCAAGTTCTTGTTCTTCGACAAATGGTCGAGATCACTCATACGACATGATGAAAAGCATGGGTTCGATCCAAGAGGATCGCTACATTTCGAAAAAGTACTTATGGGCCTAAAACGGACACCGTATGCAACAGTCACACTCAGTTCTTCGATCGCCGACAATCCAACCGTTCGAAATAAGCAAGTGCTTGTTCTTCACAAATGGCCAAAATCCATCATACATCATGATGAAACTATGAGTTCAATGCAAAAGGGTCGCTACATTTTTGAAAAGTACTTATGGGCCCAAAACGGACACAGTATGCAAAAGTGACACTCAGTTCTTCGATTGTCGACAATCCAAGCATTCCAAATAAGCAACTGTGTGTTCTTCGACAAATGGTCGAGATTACTCAAACGACATGATGAAAAGCGTGGGTTTGATCCAAGAAGATCGTTACATTTCCAAAAAGTATTTATGGGCCCAAAACGGACACCGTATGCAAAAGTCACACTCAGATCTTCAATCACCGACAATCAAACCGTTCCAAATAAGCAAGTGCTTGTTATTTCGAAAATGGTCAAAATCCATCATACGTCACGGCGAAGCTATGAGTTCAATTCAAAAGGGTCGCTACATTTTCGAAAAGTACTTATGGGCCCAAAACGGACACCGTATGCAAAAGTTACACTCAGTTCTTCGATAGCCGACAATCCAAGCATTCCAAATAAGCAAGTGCTTGTTCATCCACAAACAACCAAAATTCCTCATACGATGTGAGCAAAAGGGTGGGTTAAATCCAAAAGGATCGCTACATTTCCGGAAAGCACTTATGGGCCCAAAACGGACACCGTATGCAAAAGTCACACTCAGTTCTTCGATCGCCTACAATCCAAGCATTCCAAATAAGCAAGTGCTTGTTCTTCCACGAAGGACCAAATTCCCTCATACATCACTCGAAAAAGGGTGGGTTCAATCCAAAAGGATCGCTGCATTTCCAAAAAGTACTTATGGGCCCAAAACGGGCACCGTATGCAAAAGTAACACTCAGTTCTTCGATCGCTAACAATCCAAGCATTCCAAATAAGCAAGTGCTTGTTCTTCCACAAAGGACCAAAATCCCTCATACATCACTCCAAAAAGGATGGGTTCAATCCAAAAGGATCGCTACATTTCCAAAAAGTACTTATGGGCCCAAAACGGGCATCGTATGCAAAAGTCACACTTAGTTCTTCGATCGCCGACGATCCAAGCATTCCAAATAAGCAAGTGCTTGTCCTTTGACAAATGGTCGAGATCACTCATACGATATGATGAAAAGCATGGGTTCGATCCAAGAGGATCTCTACATTTCCAAAAAGTACTTATGGGCCCAAAACGGACACCGTATGCAAAACTCACACTCAGTTCTTCGATCGCCGACAATCCAACCGTTCCAAATAAGCAGGTGCTTGTTCTTCACAAATGGCCGAAATCTGTCATACATCATGATGAAACTGTGAGTTCAATTCAAAAGGGCGCTACATTTTCGAAAAGTACCTATGGGCCCAAAACGGACACAGTATGCACAAGTGACACTCAGTTCTTCGATCGTCGACAATCCAAGCATTCCAAATAAGCAACTGTGTGTTCTTCGACAAATGGTCGAGTTTACTTAGACGACCTGATGAAAAGCGTGCGTTTGATCCATGAGGATCGCTACATTTCCAAAAAGTACTCATGGGCCCAAAACGGACACCGTATGCAAAAGTCACACTCTGATCTTCGATCGCCGACAATCCAACCATTCCAAATAAGCAAGTGCTTTTTATTCCAAAAATGGACAAAATTCATCATATGTCAATTCAAAAGGGTCGCTACATTTTCGAAAAGTACTTATGGGCCCAGAACGGACACCGTATGCAAAAGTTGCACTCAGTTCTTCAATAGCCGACAATCCAAGCGTTCCAAATAAGCAAGTGCTTGTTCATCCACAAACGACCAAAATCCCTAATACGATATGAGCAAAAGGGTGGGTTAAATCCAAATGGATCGCAACGTTTCCAAAAAGTACTTATGGGCCCAAAACGGACACAGTACGCAAAAGTCACACTCAGATCTTCGATCGTCGACAATCAACCGTTCCAAATAAGCAAGTGCTTGTTATTCCAAAAATGGCCAAACTCTGTCATATGTCATGGTGAAGCTGTGAGTTCAATTCAAAAGGGTCGCTACATTTCCGAAAAGTACTTATGGGCCCAAAACGAACTCCGTATGCAAAAGTTGCACTCAGTTCTTCGATAGCCGACAATCCAAGCATTCCAAATAAGCAAGTGCTTGTTCATCCACAAACGATCGAAATCCCTCATACGATGTGACCAAAAGGATGGGTTAAATTGAAAGGGATCGCTACATTTTCGAAAAGTACTTATGGGCCCAAAGCGGACACCGTACGCAAAAGTCACACTCAGTTCTTCGATCGCCTACAATCCAAGCATTCCAAATAAGCAAGTGCTTGTTCTTCCACAAAGGACCAAAATCCCTCATACATCACTCGAAAAGGGGTGGGTTCAATCCAAAAGGATCGTTACATTTCCAAAAAGTACTTATGGGCGGAAAACGGACACCGTATGCGAAAGTCACACCCAGTTCTTCGATCGCCGACAATCCAACCGTTCCAAATAAGCAAGAGCTTGTTCTTCCACAAATGGACAAAATCCATCATACATCATGATGAAACTGTGAGTTCAATTCAAAAGGGTCGCTGCATTTTCTAAAAGTACTTATGGGCCCAAAACGGACACCGTATGCAAAAGTGACACTCAGTTCCTCGATCGCCGACAATCCAAGCATTCGAAATAAGTAAGTGCTTGTTCTTCGACAAATGGTCAAGATCACTCATACGACATGATGAAAAGCGTGGTTTCGATCCAAGAGGATCGCTACATTTCCAAAAAGTACTTATGGACCCAAAACGGACACCGTATGGAAAAGTCACACTCAGTTCCTCGATAGCCGACAATCCAAGCATTCCAAATAAGCAAGTGCTTGTTCATCCATGAACGATCGAAATCCCTCACACGATGTGAGCAAAAGGGTGGGTTAAATCCAAGAGGATCGCTACATTTTCGGAAAGTACTTATGGCCCCAAAACGAACACCGTATTCAAAAGTCACACTCAGTTCTTCGATCGCCTACAATCCAAGCATTACAAATAAGCAAGTGCTTGTTCTTGCACAAAGGACCAAAATCCCTCATACATCACACGAAAAATGGTGGGTTCAATCCAAAAGGATCGCTACATTTCCAAAAAGTACTTATGGGCCCAAAATGAACACCGTATGCAAAAGTGACACTCAGTTCTTCGATCGTCGACAATCCAAGCATTCCAAATAAGCAAGTGCTTGTTCTTCTACAAATGGTCGAGATCACTCATACGACATGATGAAAAGCGTGGGTTCGGTCCAAGAGGAATGCTACATTTCCAAAAAGTACTTATGGGCCCAAAACGGACACCGTATGCAAAAGTCACACTCAGTTCTTCGATCGTCGACAATCCAACCGTCCCAAATAAGCAAGTGCTTGTTCATCCACAAATGGCCAAAATCCATCATACATCATGATGAAACTGTGAGTTCAATTCAAAAGGGTCACTACATTTTCGAAAAGTACTTATAGGCCCAAAACGGACACAGTATGCAAAAGTGACACTCAGTTCTTCGATCGTCGACAATCCAAGCATTCCAAATAAGCAACTGCGTGTTCTTCGACAAATGGTCGAGATCACTCATACGCCATGATGAAAAGCGTGGGTTCGATCCAAGAGGATCGCTAAATTTCCAAAAAGTACTTATGGGCCCGAAACGGACACCGTATGCAAAAGTCACACTCAGTTCTTCGATCGCCGAAAATCCAACCGTTCCAAATAAGCAAGTGCTTGTTCTTCCACAAATGGCTAAAATCCATAAAACAACATGATGAAACTGTGAGTTCAATTCAAAAGGGTTGCTACATTTTCGAAAAGTACTTATGGGCCCAAAATGGACACCGTATGCAAAAGTTATACTCAGTTCTTCGATATCCGACAATCCAAGCATTCCAAATAAGCAAGTGCTTGTTCATCCACAAACGATCGAAATCCCTCATACGATTTGAGAAAAAGGGTGGGTTAAATCCAAATGGATCACAACATTTCCAAAATGTACTTATGGGCCCAAAACGGGCACCGTATGTAAAAGTCGCACTCAGATCTTCGATCGCCGACAATCCAACCGTTCCAAATAAGAAAGTGCTTGTTATTCCAAAAATGGCCAAAATCCATCATACGTCACGGCGAAGTAGTGAGTTCAATTGAAAAGGGTCGCTACATTTCCGAAAAGTACTTATGGGCCCAAAACGGACACCGTATGCAAAAGTTAAACTCAGTTCTTTGATAGCCGACAATCCAAGCATTCCAAATAAGCAAATGCTTGTTCATCCACAAACGACCGAAATCCCTCATACAATGTGAGCAAAAGGGTGGGTTAAATCCAAAAGGATCGCTACATTTCCAAAATGTACTTATGGGCCCAAAACGGACACCGTATTCAAAAGTCACACTCAGATCTTCGATCGCCGACAATCCAACCGTTCCAAATAAGGAAGTGCTTGTTATTCCAAAAATGGCCAAAATCCATCATACGTCACGGTGAAGTAGTGAGTTCAATTGAAAAGGGTCGCTACATTTCCGAAAAGTACTTATGGGCCTAAAACGGACACCGTATGCAAAAGTTAAACTCAGTTCTTTGATAGCCGACAATCCAAGCATTCCAAATAAGCAAGTGCTTACTATTCCAAAAATGGCCAAAATCCTTCATATGTCACGGCAAAGTGGTGAGTTCAATTCAAAAGGGTCGCTACATTTCCGAAAAGTACTTATGGGCCTAAAACGGACACCGTATGCAAAAGTCACACTTATCTCTTTGATCGCCGACAATCCAACCGTTCCAGATAACCAAGTGCTTGTTATTCCAAAAATGGCCAAAATCCTTCATATGTCACGGCAAAGTGGTGAGTTCAATTCAAAAGGGTCGCTACATTTTCGAAAAGTACTTATGGGCCCAAAATGGACGCCGCATGCAAAAGTTACACTCATTTCTTTGATAGCCGACAATCCTAGCATTCCAAATGAGCAAGTGCTTGTTCATCCACAAATGATCGAAATCCCTCATGGGATGTGAGCAAAAGGGTGGGTTAAATCCAAATGGATCGCAACATTTCCAAAAAGTACTTATGGGCCCAAAACGGACACCGTATGTAAAAGTCACACTCAGATCTTCGATCGCCGACAATCCAACCGTTCCAAATAAGCAAGTGCTTGTTCTTCCATAAATGGCCAAAATTCATCATACATCATGATAAAACTGTGAGTTCAATTAAAAGGGTCGGTACATTTCCAAAAAGTACTTATGGGCCCAAAACGGACACCGTATGCAAAAGTTACACTCAGTTCTTTGATAGCCGACAATCCAAGCATTCCAAATAAGCAAGTGCTTGTTCATCCACAAATGACCAAAATCCCTCATACGATGTGAGCAAAAGCCTGGGTTAAATCCAAAAGGATCGCTACATTTTCAAAATGTACTTATTGGCCCAAAACGGACACCGTATGCGAAAGTCACACTATGTTCTTCGATCGCCTACAATCCAAGCATTCCAAATAAGCAAGTGCTTGTTCTTCCACAAAGGACCAAAATCCCTCATACATCATGATGAAACTATGAGTTCAATTCAAAAGGGTCACTACATTTTCGAAAAGTACTTATGGGCCCAAAACAGACACAGTATGCAAAAGTGACACTTAGTTCTTCGATCGTCGACAATCCAAACATTCCAAATAAGCAACTGCGTGTTCTTCGACAAATGGTCAAGATTACTCATACGACATGATGAAAAGCATGGGTTCGATCCAAGAGGATCGCTACATTTCCAAAAAGTACTTATGGGCCCAAAACGGAGACCGTATGCAAAAGTCACACTCAGATCTTCGATCGCCGACAATCCAACCGTTCCAAATAAGCAAGTGCTTGTTATTCCAAAAATGGCCAAAATCCATCATGCATCACAGCGAAACTGTGAGTTCAATTCAAAAGGGTCGCTACATTTTTGAAAAGTACTTATGGGCCCAAAACGGAAACCGTATGCAAAAGTTACACTCAGTTCTTCGATAGCCGACAATCCAAGCATTCCAAATAAGCAAGTGCTTGTTCATCCACAAATGACCGAAATCCATCATACGATGTCAGCAAAAGGGTGGGTTAAATCCAAATGGATCGCAACATTCCCAAAAACTACTTATGGGCCCAAAACGGACACCGTATGCAAAAGTCACACTCAGATCTTCGATCGCCGACAATCCAACCGTTCCAAATAAGCAAGTGCTTGTTATTCCAAAAATGGCCAAAATTCGGCATATGTCACGGCAAAGCAGTGAGTTCAATTCAAAAGGGTCGGTACATTTCCGAAAAGTACATATGGGCCCAAAACGGACACCGTATGCAAAAGCTACACTCAGTTCTTCGATAGCCGACAATCCATGCATTCCAAATAAGCAAGTGCTTGTTCATCCACAAGTGATCGAAATCCTTCATACGATGTGAGCAAAAGGGTGGGTCAAATCCAAAATGATCGCTACAGTTCCGAAAAGTACTTATGGGCCCAAAACGGACACCGTATGCAAAAGTCACACACAGTTCTTCGATCGCCTACAATCCAAGCATTCCAAATACGCAAGTGCTTGTTCTTCCACAAAGGGCCGAAATCCCTCATACATCACGTGAAAAAGGGTGGGTTCAATCTAAATGGATCGCTACATTTCCAAAAAGTATTTATGGGCCCAAAACGGACATCGTATGCAAAAGTCAAGCTCAGTTCTTCGATCGCCGACAATCCAACCGTTCCAAATAAGCAAGTGCTTGTTCTTCCACAAATGGCCAAAATCCATCATACATCATGATGAAACTGTCAGTTCAATTCAAAAGGGTCGCTACATTTTCTAAAAGTACTTATGGGCCTAAAATGGACACCATATGCAAAAGTGACACTCAGTTCTTCGATCGCCGACAATCCAAGCATTCCAAATAAGCAAGTGCTTGTTCATCCACAAATGACCAAAATCCCTCATACGATGTGAGCAAAAGCCTGGGTTAAATCCAAAAGGATCGCTACATTTTCAAAATGTACTTATTGGCCCAAAACGGACACCGTATGCGAAAGTCACACTAAGTTCTTCGATCGCTGACAATCCAACCGTCCCAAATAAGCAAGTGCTTGTTCATCCACAAATGGCCAAAATCCGTCATACATCATGATGAAACTGTCAGTTCAATTCAAAAGGGTCACTACATTTTCGAAAAGTACTTATAGGCCCAAAACGGACACAGTATGCAAAAGTGACACTCAGTTCTTCGATCGTCGACAATCCAAGCATTCCAAATAAGCAACTGCGTGTTCTTTGACAAATGGTCGAGATTACTCATACGACATGATGAAAAGCATGGGTTCGATCCAAGAGGATCGCTACATTTCCAAAAAGTACTTATGGGCCTAAAACGGATGCCGTATGCAAAAGTCACACTCAGTTCTTCGATCGCGACAATCCAACCGTTCCAAATAGGCAAGTGCTTGTTCTTCCAAAATTGGCCAAAATCCATCATACATCATGATGAAACTGTGAGTTCAAATCAAAAGGGTCACTACATTTCCAAAAGGTACTTATGGGCCCAAAACGGACACCGTATGCAAAAGTTACACTCAGTTCTTCGATAGCCGACAATCCAAGCATTCCAAATAAGCAAGTGCTTGTTCATCCACTAACGACCAAAATCCCTCATAAGATGTGAGCAAAAGGGTGGATTAAATCCAAAAGGATCGCTACATTTTCGGAAAGTACTTATGGGCCCAAAACGGACACCGTATGCAAAAGTTACACTCAGTTCTTCGATAGCCGACAATCCAAGCATTCCAAATAAGCAAGTGCTAGTTCATCCACAAATGACCAAAATCCCTCATATGATGTGAGCAAAAGGGTGGGTTAAATCCAAAAGGATCGCTACATTTCCAGAAAGTACTTATGGGCCCAAAACGGACACCGTATGCAAAAGTCACACTCAGTTCTTCGATCGCCTACAATCCAAGCATTCCAAATAGGCAAGTGCTTGCTCTTCCATAAAGGACCGAAATCCCTCATATATCACATGAAAAAGGGTGGGTTCAATCCAAAAGGATCGCTACATTTCCAAAAAGTACTTATGGGACCAAAACGGACACCGTATGCAAAAGTCACACTCAGTTCTTCGATCGCCGACAATCCAACCGTTCCAAATAAGCAAGTGCTTGTTGTTCCACAAATGGCCAAAATCCATCATACATCATGATGAAACTGTGAGTTCAATTCAAAAGGGTCGCTACATTTTCTAAAAGCACTTATGGGCCCAAAACGGACACCGTATGCAAAACACTCAGTTCTTCGAGCGTCGACAATCCAAGCATTCCAAATAAGCAAGTGCTTATTCTTCAACAAATGGTCGAGATCACTCATACGACATGATGAAAAGCATGGGTTCGATCCAAGAGGATCGCTACATTTCGAAAAAGTACTTATGGGCCTAAAACGGACACCGTATGCAAAAGTCACACTCAGTTCTTCGATCGCCGACAATCCAACCGTTCGAAATAAGCAAGTGCTTGTTCTTCACAAATGGCCAAAATCCATCATACATCCTGATGAAACTATGAGTTCAATTCAAAAGGGTCGCTACATTTTTGAAAATTACTTATGGGCCCAAAACGGACACCGTATGCAATCGTCGACAATCCAAGCATTCAAAATAAGCAACTGCGTGTTCTTCGACAAATGGCCGAGATCACTCATACGACATGATGAAAAGCGTGGGTTCGATCCAAAAGGATCGCTACATTTCCAAAAAATACTTATGGGCCCAAAACGGACGCCGTATGCAAAAGTCACACTCAGTTCTTCGATCGCGACAATCCAACCATTCCAAATAAACAAGTGCTTGTTCTTCCACAAATGGCCAAAATCCATCATATATCATGATGAAACTGTGAGTTCAATTCAAAAGGGTCACTACATTTTCGAAAAGTACTTATGGACCAAAACGGACACCGTATGCAAAAGTGACACTCAGTTCTTCGATAGCCGACAATCCAAGCATTCCAATTAAGCAAGTGCTTGTTCATCCACAAACGACCGAAATCCCTCATATGATCTGAGCAAAAGGGTAGGTTAAATCCAAAAGGATCGCTACATTTCCGAAAAGTACTTATGGGCCCAAAGCGGACACCTATGCAAAAGTCACACTCAGTTCTTCGATCGCCTACAATCCAAGCATTCCAAATAAGCAAGTGCTTGTTCTTTCACAAAGGACCGAAATCCCTCATACATCACACGAAAAAGGGTGGGTTCAATCCAAAAGGATCGCTACATTTCCAAAAAGCACTAATGGGCCCAAAATGGACACCGCATGCAAAAGTCACACTCAGTTCTTCGATCGTCGACAATCCAACCTTTCCAAATAAGCAAGTGCTTGTTCTTCCACAAATGGCCAAAATCCATCATACATCATGATGAAACTGTGAGTTCAATTCAAAAGGGTCGCTACATTTTCTAAAAGTACTTATGGGCCCAAAACGGACACCGTATGCAAAATACACAGTTCTTCGATCGCCGACAATCCAAGCATTCCAAATAAGAAAGCGCTTGTTCTTTGACAAATGGTCGAGATCAGTCATACGACATGATGAAAAGCGTTTGTTCGATCGAAGAGGATCGCTACATTTCCAAAAAGTACTTATGGGCCCAAAACGGACACCGTATGCAAAAGTCACACTCAGTTCTTCGATTGTCGACAATCCAGCCGTTCCAAATAAGCAAGTGCTTGTTCTTCCACAAATGGCTAAAATTCGTCATACATCATGATGAAACTGCGACTTTAATTCAAAAGGGTCGCTACATTTTCGAAAAGTACTTATGAGCCGAAAACGGACACCGTATGCAAAAGTCACACTCAGTTCTTCGATCGCCGACAATCCAAGCATTCCAAATATGCAACTGCATGTTCATCCACAAATGACCGAAATCCCTCATACGATGTGAGCAAAAGGGTGGGTTAAATCCAAATGGATCACAACATTTCCAAAAAGTACTTATGGGCCCAAAATGGACATCGTATGCAAAAGTCACACTCAGTTCTTCGATCGCCGACAATCCAACCGTTCCAAATAAGCAAGTACTTGTTGTTCCACAAATGGCCAAAATCTATCATACATCATGATGAAACTATGAGTTCAATTCAAAAGGATCGCTACATTTTCGAAAAGTACTTATGGGCCCAAAACGGACACAGTATGCAAAAGTGACACTCAGTTCTTCGATCGCCGACAATCCAAGCATTCCAAATAAGCAACTGCATGTTCTTCGACAAATGGCCGAGATCACTCATACGACATGATGAAAAGCGTGGGTTCGATCCATGAGGATCGCTACATTTCCAAAAAGTACTTATGGGCCCAAACGAACAACGTATGCTGAAGTGACACTCAGTTCTTCGATCTCCGACAATCCAAGCATTCCAAATAAGCAAGTGCTTGTTCTTCGACAAGTGGTCGAGATCACTCATACGACATGATGAAAAGCGTGGGTTCGATCCAAGAGGATCGCTACATTTCCAAAAAGTACTTATGGGCCCGAAATGGACACCATATGCAAAAGTGACACTCAGTTCTTCGATCGCCGACAATCCAAGCTTTCCAAATAAGCAACTGCGTGTTCTTCGACAAATGGCCGAGATCACTCATACGACATGATGAAAAGCGTGGGTTCGATCCAAAAGGATCGCTACATTTCCAAAAAGTACTTATGGGCCCGAAATGGACACCATATGCAAAAGTGACACTCAGTTCTTCGATCGCCGACAATCCAAGCTTTCCAAATAAGCAACTGCGTGTTCTTCGACAAATGGCCGAGATCACTCATACGACATGATGAAAAGCGTGGGTTCGATCCAAGAGGATCTCTATATTACCAAAAAGTACTTTTGGGCCCAAAACGGACACCATATGCAAAAGTCACACTCAAATCTTCGATCGTCGACAATCCAACCGTTCCAAATAAGCAAGTGCTTGTTATTCCGAAAATGGCCAAAATCCATCATACGCCACGGCAAGGCTATGAGTTCAATTCAAAAGGGTCGCTACTATTTCGAAAAGTACTTATGGGCCCAAAACGGACACCGCATGCGAAAGTTACACTCAGTTCTTCGATAGCCGACAATCCAAGCATTCCAAATAAGCAAGTGCTTGTTCATCCACAAATGGCCAAAATCACTCATACGATGTGAGTAAAAGGGTGGGTTAAATCCAAATGGATCGTAACATTTCCAAAAAGTACTTATGGGCCCAAAACGGACACCGTATGGAAAAGTCACACTCAGATCTTCGATCGCCGACAATCCAACCGTTCCAAATAAGCAAGTGCTTGTTCATCCACAAATGATCGAAATCCCTCATGCAATGTGAGCAAAAGGGTGGATTAAATCCAAAAGGATCGCTACATTTTCGAAAAGTACTTATGGGCCCAAAACGGACACCGTATGCAAAAGTTACACTCAGTTCTTCGATAGTCGACAATCCAAGCATTCCAAATAAGCATGTGCTTGTTCATCCACAAACGACCGAACAGCCTCATACGATGTGAGCAAAAGGGTAGGTTAAATCCAAAAGGATCGCTACATTTCCAGAAAGTACTTATGGCCCCAAAACGAACACCGTATGCAAAAGTCACACTCAGTTCTTCGATCGCCTACAATCCAAGCATTCCAAATAAGCAAGTGATTGTTCTTCCACAAAGGACCAAAATCCCTCATACATCACGTGAAAAAGGGTGGGTTCAATCCAAAAGGATCGCTACATTTCCAAAAAGTACTTATGGGCACAAAACGGACACCGTATGCAAAAGTCACACTCAGTTCTTCGATCGCCGACGATCCAACCGTTTCAAATAAGCAAGTGCTTGTTCTTCCAAAAATGGCCAAAATCCGTCATAGATTATGATGAAACTGTGAGTTCAATTCAAAAGGGTCGATACATTTTCTAAAAGTACTTATGGGCCCAAAATGGACACCGTATGCAAAAGTTACCCTCAGTTCTTCGATAGCCGACAATCCAAGCATTCCAAATAAGCAAGTGCTTGGTCTTCCACAAATGATCGAGATCCCTCATACGATGTGAGCAAAAGAGTGGGTTAAATCCAAATGGATCGTAACATTTCCGAAAAGTACTTATGGGCCCAAAACGGACACCGTATGCAAAAGTTACACTCAGTTCTTCGATAGCCGACAATCCAAGCATTCCAAATAAGCAAGTGCTTGGTCATCCACAAATGATCGAAATCCCTCATACGATGTGAGCAAAAGGGTGGGTTAAATCCAAATGGATCGTAACATTTCCGAAAAGTAATTATGGGCCCAAAACGTACACCGTATGCAAAAGTCACACTCAGTTCTTCGATCGCCTACAATCCAAGCATTCCAAATAAGCAAGTGCTTGTTCTTCCACAAAGGACAGAAATCCCTCATACATCACATGAAAAAGGGTGGGCTCAATCCAAAAGGATCGCTACATTTTCAAAAAGTACTTATGGACCCAAAACGGACACCGTATGCAAAAGTCACACTCGGTTCTTCGATCGCCGACAATCCAACTGTTCCAAATAAGCAAGTGCTTGTTCTTCCACAAATGGCCAAAATCCATCATACATCATGATGAAACTATGAGTTCAATTCAAAAGGGTCGCTACATTTTCTAAAAGTACTTATGGGCCCAAAACGGACACCGTATGCAAAAGTGACACTCAGTTCTTTGATCGCCGACAATCCAAGCATTCCAAATAAGCAACTGCATGTTCTTCGACAAATGGTCGTGATCACTCATACGACATGATGAAAAGCGTGGGTTCGATCCAAGAGGATCGCCACATTTCCAAAAAGTACTTTTGGGCCCAAAACGGACACCGTATGCAAAAGTGACACTCAGTTCTTCAATCGCTGACAATCCAAGCATTCCAAATAAGCAAGTGCTTGTTTTTCGACAAGTGGTCGAGATCACTCATACGACATGATGAAAAGTGTGGGTTCGATCCAAGAGGATCGCTACATTTCAAAAAGTACTTATGGGCTAAAAACGGACACAGTATGCAAAAGTGACACTCAGTTCTTTGATCGACGACAATGCAAGCATTCCAAATAAGCAACTGCTTGTTCTTCGACAAATGGTCGAGATCACTCATACGACATGATGAAAAGCATGGGTTCGATCCAAGAGGATCGCTACATTTCCAAAATGTACTTATGGGCCAAAAACGGACACCGTATGCAAAAGTCACACTCAGTTCTTTGATCGCGACAATCCAACCGTTCCAAATAAGCAAGTGCTTGTTATTCCCAAAATGGCCAAAATCCATCATACGTCATGGCGAAGCTATGAGTTCAATTCAAAAGGGTTGCTACATTTTCGAAAAGCACTTATGGGCCCAAAACGGACACCGTATGCAAAAGTTACACTCAGTTCTTCGATAGCCGACAATCCAAGCATTCCAAATAAGCAAGTGCTTGGTCATCCACGAACGATCGAAATCCCTCATACGATGTGAGAAAAAGGGTGGGTTAAATCCAAATGGATCGCAACATTTCCAAAAAGTACTTATGGGCCCAAAACGGACACCGTATGCAAAAGTCACCCTCAGTTCTTCGATCGCCGACAATCCAACTGTTCCAAATAAGCAAGTGCTTGGTCATCCACGAACGATCGAAATCCCTCATACGATGTGAGAAAAAGGGTGGGTTAAATCCAAATGGATCGCAACATTTCCAAAAAGTACTTATGGGCCCAAAACGGACACCGTATGCAAAAGTCACACTCAGTTCTTCGATCGCCGACAATCCAACTGTTCCAAATAAGCAAGTGCTTGTTCATCCACAAATGGCCAAAATCCATCATACATCATGATGAAACTATGAGTTCAATTCAAAAGGGTCGCTACATTTTCTAGAAGTACTTATGGGCCCAAAACGGACACCGTATGCAAAAGTAACTTGATCACCGACAATCCAAGCATTCCAAATAAGCAACTGCATGTTCTTCAACAAATGGCCGAGATCACTCATACGAAATGATGAAAAGCGTGGGTTCGATCCAAGAGGATCGTTACATTTCAAAAAAGTACTTATGGGCCAAAAACGGACACCGTATGCAAAAGTGACACTCAGTTCTTCGATCGCGACAATCCAACCGTTCCAAATAAGCAAGTGCTTGTTCTTACACAAATGGCTAAAATCCGTCATACGTCATGATGAAACTATGAGTTCAATTCAAAAGGGTCGCTACATTTTCGAAAAGTACTTATGGGCCCAAAACGGACACCGTATGCAAAAGTGACACTCAGTTCTTTGATCGCCGACAATGCAAGCATTCCAAATAAGCAACTGCTTGTTCTTCGACAAATGGTCGAGATCACTCATACGACATGATGAAAAGCATTGGTTTGATCCACGAGGATCACTACATTTTAAAAAAGTACTTATGGTCCCAAAACGGACACTGTATGCAAAAGTCACACTCAGTTCTTCGATCGCCGACAATCCAACCGTTCCAAATAGGCAAGTGCTTGTTATTCCACAAATGGCCAGAATCCGTCATACATCATGATGAAACTATGAGTTCAATTCAAAAGGGTCGCAACATTTTCTAAAAGTACTTATGGGCCCAAAATGGACACAGTATGCAAAAGTGATACTCTGTTCTTCGATCGTCGACAATCCAAGCATTCCAAATAAGCAATTGTGTGTTCTTTGACAAATGGTCGAGATTACTCATACGACATGATGAAAAGCATGGGTTCGATCCAAGAGGATTACTACATTTCCAAAAAGTACTTATGGGCCCAAAACTGACACCGTATGCAAAAGTCACACTCAGTTCTTCGATCGCGACAATCCAACCGTTCCAATTAAGCAAGTTCTTGTTCTTCCACAAATAGCCAAAATCCATCATACATCGTGATGAAACTATGACTTCAATTCAAGAGGGTTGCTACATTTCCAAAAAGTACTTATGGGCCCAAAATGGACACCGTATGCAAAAGTTACACTCAGTTCTTCGATAGCCGACAATCCAATCGTTCCAAATAAGCAAGTGCTTGTTATTCGACAAATGGTCGAGATCACTCATACGACATGATGAAAAGTGTGGGTTCGATCCAAGAGTATTGCTACATTTCCAAAAAGTACTTATGGGCCCAAAACGGACAACGTATGCAAAAGTCACTCTCAGTTCTTTGATCGCCGACAATCCAACCGTTCCAAATAAGCAAGTGCTTGTTCTTCCACAAATGGCCAAAATCTGTCATACATCATGATGAAACTGTGAGTTCAATTCAAAAGGGTCGCTACATTTCCAAAAAGTACTTATGGGCCCAAAACGGACACCGTATGCAAAAGTCACACTCAGTTCTTTGATCGCCGACAATCCAGCTGTTCCAAAAAAGCAAGTGCTTGTTCTTCTACAAATGGCCAAAATCCATCATACATCATGATGAAACTATGAGTTCAATTCAAAAGGGTCGCTACATTTTCTAAAAGTACTTATGGGCCCAAAACGGACACCGTATGCAAAACACTCAGTTCTTCGATCGCCGACAATCCAGGCATTCCAAATAAGCAAGTGCTCGTTCTTCGAAAAATGGTCAAGATCACTCATACGACATGATGAAAAGCGTGCGTTCGATCCAAGAGGATCGCTACATTTTCGAAAAGTACTTATGGGCCCAAAACGGACAACGTATGCAAAAGTCACTCTCAGTTCTTCGATCGTCGACAATCCAACTGTTCTAAATAAGCAAGTGCTAGTTTTTCCACAAATGGCCAAAATCTGTCATACATCATGATGAAGCTTTGAGTTCAATTCAAAAGGGTTGCTACATTTCCAAAAAGTACTTATGGGCCCAAAACGGACACCGTATGCAAAAGTCACACTCAGTTCTTTGATCGCGGACAATCCAGCCGTTCCAAATAAGCAAGTGCTTGTTCTTCCACAAATGGCCAAAATCCGTCATTCATCATGATGAAACTGTGAGTTCAATTCAAAAGGGTCGCTACATTTTCGAAAAGTACTTATGGGCCCAAAACGGACACCGTATGCAAAAGTGACACTCAGTTCTTCGATCGCCGACAATCCAAGCGTTCCAAATAAGCAACTGCGTGTTGTTCGAGAAATGGCCGAGATCACTCATACGACATGATGAGAAGCGTGGGTTCGATCCAAGAGGATCGCTACGTTTCCAAAAAGTACTTATGGGCCCAAAACGGACACCGTATGCAAAAGTCACTCTCAGTTCTTCGATCGCCGACAATCCAACCGTTCTAAATAAGCAAGTGCTAGTTTTTCCACAAATGGCCAAAATCTGTCATACATCATGATGAAGCTTTTAGTTCAATTCAAAAGGGTTGCTACATTTCCAAAAAGTACTTATAGGCCCAAAACGGACACCGTATGCAAAACTTACAGTAAGTTCTTCGATAGCCGACAATCCAAGCATTCCAAATAAGCAAGTGTCTGTTCATCCACAAACGACCAAAATCCCTCATACGATGCCAGCAAAAGGGTGGGTTAAAGCCAAAGGGATCGCTACATTTCCGAAAAGTACTTATGGGCCCAAATCGGACACCATATGCAAAAGTCACACTCAGTTCTTCGATCGCCTACAATCCAAGCATTCCAAATAAACAAGTGCTTGTTCTTCCACAAAGGACCGAAATCCCTCATACAACACGCGAAAATGGGTGGGTTCAATCCAAAAGGATCGCTACATTTCCAAAAAGTACTTATGGGCCCAAAACGGACACCGTATGCAAAAGTCACACTCAGTTCTTTGATCGAGGACAATCCAGCCGTTCCAAATAAGCAAGTGCTTGTTCTTCCACAAATGGCCAAAATTCGTCATACATCATGACGAAACTATGAGTTCAATTCAAAAGGGTCGCTACATTTTCGAAAAGTACTTATGGGCCCAAAACGGACACCGTATGCAAAAGTGACACTCAGTTCTTCGATCGCCGACAATCCAAGCGTTCCAAATAAGCAACTGCGTGTTCTTCAAAAAATGGCCGAGATTAGTCATACGACATGATGAGAAGCGTGGGTTCGATCCAAGAGGATCGCTACGTTTCCAAAAAGTACTTATGGGCCCAAAACGGACACCGTATGCAAAAGTCAGACTCAGTTCTTCGATCGCCGACAATCCAACCGTTCCAAATAAGCAAGTGCTTGTTCTTCCACAAATGGCCAAAATCCATCATACATCATGATGAAACTATGAGTTCAATTCAAAAGGGTCGCTACATTTTCGAAAAGTACTTATGGGCCCAAAACGGACACAGTATGCAAAAGTAAAACTCAGTTCTTCGATCGTCGACAATCCAAGCATTCCAAATAAGCAACTACGCGTTCTTCGACAAAGGACCGAAATCCCTCATACATCATGCCAAAAAAGGTGGGTTCAATCCAAAGGGATCGCTACATTTCCAAAAGTACTTATGGGCCCAAAACAGACACCGTATGCAAAAGTTACACTCAGTTCTACGATCGCCGACAATCCAACCGTTCCAAATAAGCAAGCGCTTGTTCTTCCACAAATGGCCAAAATCCGTCATACATCATGATGAAACTGTTAGTTCAATTCAAAAGGGTCGCTACATTTTCGAAAAGTACTTATGGGCCCAAAACGGACACCGTATGCAAAAGTGACGCTCAGTTCTTCGATCGCCGACAATCCAAGCGTTCAAAATACGCAACTGCGTGTTCTTCGACAAATGGCCGAGATCACTCATACGACATGATGAAAAGCGTGGGTTCGATCCAAGAGGATCGCTACATTTTCAAAAAGTACTTATGGGCCCAAAACAGACACCGTATGCAAAAGTCACACTCAGTTCTTCGATTGCGACAATCCAACCGTTCCAAATAAGCAAGTGCTTGTTCTTCCACAAATGGCCAAAATGCTTCATACATCATGATGAATATTTGAGTTAAATTCAAAAGGGTCGCTACATTTCCAAAAAGTACTTATGGGCCCAAAACAGACACCGTGTGCAAAAGCCACACTCAGTTCTTCGATCGCTAACAATCCAAGCATTCGAAATAAGCAAGTTCTTGTTCTTCTACAAAGGACCAAACTCCCTCATACATCACGTGAAAAAGGATGGGTTCAATCCAAAAGGATCGCTACATTTCCAAAAGTACTTATGGGCCCAAAACGGACACCACATGCAAAAGTGACACTCAGTTCTTCCAACGCCGACAATCCAACCGTTCCAAATAAGCAAGTGCTTGTTCTTCCACAAATGGCCAAAATTTGTCATACATCATGATGAAACTATGAGTTCAATTCAAAAGGGTCGCTACATTTTTGAAAAGTAAAGGGTCGCTACATTTTTCAAAAGTACTTATGGGCCCAAAACGGACGCAGTATGCAAAAGTGACACTCAGTACTTCGATCGTCGATAATCCAAGCATTCCAAACAAGCAACTGCGTGTTCTTTAAGAAATGGTCGAGATTACTCATACGACATGATGAAAAGCGTGGGTTTGATCCAAGAGGATCGCTACATTTCCAAAAACTTATGGGCCCTAAACGGACACCGTATGCAAAAGTCACACTCAGTTCTTCGATCGTGACAATCCAACCATTCCAAATAGGCCAGTGCTTGTTCTTCCACAAATGGCCAAAATCCGTCATACATCATGATGAAACTGTAAGTTCAATTCAAAAGGGTCGCTACATTTCCAAAAAGTACTTATGGGCCCAAAACGGACACCGTATGCAAAAGTTACACTCAGTTCTTCGATCGCCTACAATCCAAGCATTCCAAATGAGCAGGTGCTTGTTCTTCCAAAAAGGACCAAAATCCCTCATACATCATGGGAAAAAGGGTGGCTTCAATCAAAAAGGATCGTGACATTTCCAAAAAGTACTTATGGGCCAAAAATCGACACCGTATGCAAAAGTGACACTCAGTTCTTCGAACGCCGACAATCCAACCGTTCCAAATAAGCTAGTGCTTGTTCTTCCAAAAATGGCCAAAATTCATCATACATCATGATGAAACTGTGAGTTCAATTCAAAAGGGTCGCTACATTTTTGAAAATTACTTATGGGCCTAAAACGGACACCGTATGCAAAAGTGACACTCAGTTCTTCGATCGCCGATAATCCAAGCATTCCAAATAAGCAACCGCGTGTTCTCCAACAAATGACCGAGATCACTCATATGACATGATGAAAAGTGTGGCTTCGATCCAAGAGGATCGCAACATTTCCCAAAAGTACTTACGGGCCCAAAACGGACACCGTATGCAAAAGTCACACTCAAATCTTCGAACGTCGACAATCCAACCGTTCCAAATAAGCAAGTGCTTGTTCTTCCACAAATGGCCAAAATTCATCATACATCATGATGAAACTATGAGTTCAATTCAAAAGGGTCGCTACATTTTTGAAAAGTACTTATGGGCCTAAAACGGACACAGTATGCAAAAGTGACACTCAGTTCTTCGATCGTCGACAATCGAAGCATTCCAAATAAGCAACTGCGTGTTCTTTGACAAATGGCCGAGATTACTCAGACGACATGATGAAAAGCATGGGTTCGATCCTAGAGGATCGCTACATTTCCAAAAAGTACTTATGGGCCCAAAACGGACACCGTATGCAAAAGTCACACTCAGATCTTCAATCGTCGACAATCCAACTGTTCCAAGTATGCAAGTGCTTGTTCATCCAAAAAGGACCAAAATCCCTTATGCATCACGCGAAAATGGGTGGGTTCAATTCAAAAGGGTCGCTACATTTCCGAAAACTACTTATGGGCCCAAAACGGACACCGTATGCAAAAGTTGCACTCAGTTCTTCGATAGCCGACAATCCAAGCATTCCAAATAAGCAAGTGCTTGTTCATCCACAAATGACCGAAATCCCTCAT
>NW_019254141.1:0-1196 GCF_002742605.1 Olea europaea var. sylvestris
GGACAGAAAATTAAAGAAAAATCGTACCGGGGGGTAATTTTATCATTTGTCGGGACGGTGTCGGAATGGGCCAAAATTTGGCAGGTTGATTGGAAATGACCCGTGAAATTGGACTTAGGGCATAGCCCCAGGATCACGGGATTTTAGCTAAATTCTTTCGTTTGGGCCTCCAAATAATTAATTTCATTATTAATTATGTCAGGTTGAAGAAGTGTTGGACAGAAAATTCACAATGCAATACCGCACCAGCGGCAATTTTGTCATTTTTCGCGACGGTGTCGGAATGGGCCCAAATTTGGCAGGTTGATTGGAAACAGCCTGCGAAATTGGACTCAAAGCACAGACGTGGGATCACAGGATTTTAGCCAAATTCCTTCGTTTGGGCCTCCGTATAATTAATTTCCTTATTAATTATGTCAGGTTGAAGAAGTGCTTGACAGAAAATTGACAAAGGAAAATCGTACCAGGGTCAATTTTGTCGTTTGACGCGACGGTGTCGGAATGAACCGAAATTTGGCAGGTTGATTGGAAACGACCTGCGAAACTGGACTAGGGGCACAGACTCGGGATCACGGTATTTTAGCCAAATTCCTTCGTTTGGGCATCTAAATAATTAATTTCCTTATTAATTATGTCAAGTTGAAGAAGTGTTGGACCGAAAATTAACAAATAAAAATCGCACCGGGGGCAATTTCGACATCTGGCGCGAAGGTGTCGGAATTGGACGAAATTTGGCAGGTTGATTGGAAACTGCCCCGAAATTGGACTCGGGGCACAGGCCCGGGATCACGAGATTTTTGCCAAATTCCTTCGTTTGGGCCTCCTAAAACTTAATTTCATTATTAATTACGTCAGGTTGAAGAAGTGCTGGATAGAAAATTAACAAAGCAAAATCGCACCAGGGGTAATTTTGTCATTTTTTGTGACGATGTCGGAATGGGCCGAAATTTGGCAGGTTGATTGGAAACGGCTCGCGAAATTGGACTCGGGATTCAAACCCGAGATTACGGGATTTTCGTCAAATTCCTTCGTTTGGGCCTTCGAATAATTAATTTCCTTATTAATTATGTCAGGTTGAAGAAGTGCTGGATAGAATATTAAAAAAGAAAAACTGCACCGGGGACAATTTTG
The DNA here is from genome assembly GCF_002742605.1 of Olea europaea var. sylvestris. NCBI lineage: Eukaryota > Viridiplantae > Streptophyta > Magnoliopsida > Lamiales > Oleaceae > Olea > Olea europaea. The sequence continues at coordinate 1,132 of NW_019254141.1, forward strand.
TAATTTTTCGCGACGATCTCGGAATGGGCCGAAATTTGGCAGGTTGATTGGAGAAGGCCCGTGAA
>NW_019254142.1:0-1196 GCF_002742605.1 Olea europaea var. sylvestris
ATATCTATCATATACAATTAGCTTCTAAGATTTTTTCCTCAATATCGGATTTCACTGACTTGTCTGTGTTCAATGTCCTGCCTGAGGGGAAGCTAACTTCTAGTGTACTCTTTGACTTATTAGAAGAAATACTAGATTTAGCAATGAAAGACGTTGATACAAAAGAGTAAGTAGCTCCTGAATCAAACAGTAGCAAGTGTATTGGCTACCAGTAAAATACCTGTTATTACGTTTGAGTTCCCCTCTGCATCTTTTTGAGTCAATGTAAAAATCTCGTGCTTTCCCCTTCTTGTTCTGATCATTGCTATCATCCTTCCTCTGAGCAAATGTGGGACAATCCCTAGCAATATGTCCTGATTCACCACACCAAAAATAGGCATTCTTCCCATACAAGCATTCATCACGATGAGGCTTACCACACTTAGGGCATGGTGCTACTGCAGCTACCATGGCCTTACTGGCGCTAGATCCGATATTAACTTTCTTATTTTGCCATTTGCCCTTTCCTTTGTCTTGACCATTCCACTTTCTCTTTCCAATTTTTCCTTTATCCTGCTGGTGGTGTAGGTGGAGCGAGATTTTGATTCAACCTGCAACAACAATTTTTTTTTTCTCAAAAACATAAAGGAAAAGATATCACAAGGAAATGGAAATCTAAATTTCTAATCCCTATAAATCTTGCGAATCTTCTTCGGAGGAGTCTTCTGTCTCAGTCCCTGACTCTAGGTCCATCTCAACCTGTGGCTCAGGTTCATGCTTATGATCATTCTCTAAGTCCAACCCAAAGTTATCCTCTTGCTCCCATCTGGGACTGGGTTTGATTCAAACTGAGGTTCGGGCTCGAGCTCAGGCTCAACCTCATTATTGGGCTCAATTACTATCTCCAGTTGGGGTTCTAAACTCTCACTCCATCTATCTAGAAAGGCCTGACAATATATACCAAATTCAATTGTATCTAGGTGCTCTGGAATGACTCCCATGTTTCCCCACTAAGGTGGAAGTGAGTGTATAAGGTTATTCACAGCCTCGATATGCGTGATCTCCAGTCCCGCATCTACAGCTGCCATACATCTCTCGTAGATATCAAGTACGTGTTCAACAAGTGGACGAGATGGGTTAGTCACATAGTTCTGATAGGACTGGATGATGGTCCTACGGTTCAACACTGCTATACAAACAGTGGCCTTTCTAACGGT
>NW_019254143.1:0-1195 GCF_002742605.1 Olea europaea var. sylvestris
GGCGCCGGGGCAAATCCTAGCCGTACTTGGCCCCTCCGGCAGCGGCAAATCTACTCTACTAAATGCACTCGCCGGCCGCCTTCATCATGGTCACGGCCTCTCTGGAAAAGTTCTTGCTAACGACAGGAAATTAACCAAACCGGTCCTGAAAAAAACCGGCTTTGTTTCACAAGACGATGTTCTCTTCCCCCACTTGACAGTCCGAGAAACTCTCATCTTTTGTTCACTTTTAAGGTTGCCAAATTCTATGTCCAAAAAAGACAAAATCTCCACTGCAGAATCTGTTATACGAGAATTGGGTTTGGTTAAATGCGAAACTACAATTGTCGGCAACAGTTTGATACGAGGAATCTCCGGTGGAGAAAGAAAGAGAGTTAGCATAGCACATGAAATGCTGGTGAATCCAAGTTTATTGATTCTAGACGAACCCACATCGGGATTGGACTCGACGGCGGCGTTCCGGCTGGTGGAGACGCTGGCGGCGATGGTAGCGGGGAAAGGGAAGACGGTGGTGACGTCTGTGCATCAGCCGTCGAGCCGGGTTTATCAGATGTTTGATCTGGTACTGGTTTTGTCTGAAGGGAGATGTATTTACTTTGGTAAAGGGAATGAGGCAATGAACTATTTTGGGTCAGTTGGGTTTTCGCCGTCCTTTGCCATGAATCCAGCTGATTTTCTGCTTGATCTCGCTAATGGTACGCAATCTTTGTCTCTATACATGTATACATTCGTTATCGTGTCATGTCGAGTCAAAACTGTCAAGTTAATTATTGTTTTAGGCATGACGGTAGCTCGACATACCTAAAATATTATGTACTCATGTCAGCTAGACTTGAACTAGATCTGTAGGTTCGAGTGAGGCTCACGAGCTTTAATTTTAACAATAATATTTAGTGATTTTAATGCATCTTTAGGTTTTTAATAACATATCCACTCTCGTGTGGGCGATTAGCCCGTGTAGTCGAGCTAGTGCAACCCTATTACAGAACCAGTTATCTTACATATCTTGACACCCGTATGCACAATGCATGTGTCTAGTTGTCATCATCTTACCTCAAGTTTAGATTGTAGATTCTTTCTCATATTCCAGGAAATTAAACATGATTGGTTAATAGAGTATACAAGAAAGACATAATGAAAAATGTTATTTGTACATCGAGATTGACACTCCGGTGTACACTCCCTTCACATGAGA
>NW_019254144.1:0-1195 GCF_002742605.1 Olea europaea var. sylvestris
GAGCCAATGAAAAGTGGCTTTCGATCTCATGATAACTTCGGATTTTTTTCATTTTTGGTGAATTGCTTGTCTAATTCAATTAGAATAGAGCCAATGAAAAGTGCTTTTTGATTTATGATAACTTCAAGTTTATTTGTTTTTGGCGAATTGCTAGTCTAATTCGATTGGAATCGAGCCAAGGAAAAGTGGTTTTAGATTTCATGATAACTTCCGCTTTGTTCATTTTTGGCGAATCTAGTCTAATTCGATTGGAATCGAGCTACTGAAAAGTGGTTTTTCATTTCATGATAACTTCGGATTTGTTCATTTTTGACGAATTGCTAGTCTAATTCGATTGGAATCGAGCAAAGAAAAAGTGACTTTTGATTTCACGAAAACTTTGGGTTTGTTCATTTTCGGGAATTCCTAGTCTAATTCGATTCGAATCGAGCCAATGAAAATGTGTTTTGATAACTTCGGGTTTGTTTGTTTTTGGCAGATAGCTAGTCTAATTCGATTGGAATCGAGCCAATGAAATGTGGTTTTTAATTTCATGATAACTTCAGGTTTGTTCATTTTTCACGGATAGCTAGTCCACTTTAATTGGAATCGAGACAATGAAAAGTGGTTCTTGGTTTCTTTATTACTTCGGGTTTATTCGTTTTTTGGCGAATTGGTCGTCTAATTCGATTGGAATCGAGCCAACGAAAAGTGGTTTTACCTTTCATGATAACTTCTGATTTGTTCATTTTTAGCGAATTGCTGGCCTAATTCGATTGGAATCGAGCCAAAGAAAAGTGGTTTTTCATTTCAAGATAACTTCGGGTTTGTTCATTTTTGGCGAATTACTAGTCTAATTTGATTAGAATCGAGCCAATGAAAAGTGGCTTTCGATCTCATGATAACTTCGGGTTTTTTCATTTTTCGCGAATTGCTTGTCTAATTTGATTAGAATCGAGCCAATGAAAAGTGATTTTTGATTTATGATAACTTCAAGTTTATTTGTTTTTGGCGAATTGCTAGTCTAATTCGATTGGAATTGAGCCAACGAAAAGTGGTTTTAGATTTCATGATAACTTCCGCTTTGTTCATTTTTGGCGAATCTAGTCAAATTCGATTGGAATCGAGCTAATGAAAAGTGGTTTTTGATTTCATGATAACTTCGGGTTTGTTCATTTTTGACGAATTGCTAGTCTAATTTGATTGGAATCGAGCC
>NW_019254145.1:0-1195 GCF_002742605.1 Olea europaea var. sylvestris
TTGTATGTACCATATACAGGGAAACTTGAAGACCAGGTATCGAGGCAATGGCGTCGTTGCGTTGTTTAGGAGAGTTGCAGAGGTTTACAATTTTGAAGAGTTTGATAAGTTCATGGTCGAAATAGACAGTAAATCGCATGCTGCATGGGAGTATCTAATAGAGATGGGGATTGAACATTGGGCACGATCACATTTTCCAGGACGTCGATACAACATGATAACGTCAAACAACGCGAAGTCTCTCAATGTATTATTCAAGAGGGATCGAGAGTTACCCATTCTCGCACTATTCAAGGAAGATCGAGAGTTACCGATTCTCGCAATGATTGAGAACATTCGTGACAAGCTACAACAGTGGTTTCATGATCGACGTGAGGAATCACAGAGTTGTGCAAGTGTGCTAACCCCGGCTCAAGAAGATAAGCTCTTCAAGACTCTAGATGTGGCAAGAAAGGTATATGTAGAACCACCGGATCAATTTCGCTTCTCCGTGAGATGTACACGTAATTTCAGATACATTGTGGACTTGAATGATAACACGTGCACGTGTAGACGGTTTCAGTTGGAGAGTTTTCCATGTACACATGCAGTGGCAGTGGCTATGCATAGAGGATTACCACCACACACCTTATGCAATGTGTATTACATGACTGATTATTGGAGAGCAGCATATGCGGAAACAATATTTCCTGTACCAAATGAAGTTGAGTGGGAAGTGCCCGACCACATTCTCCCACTGAATAACTTGTTGCCACCAGCAGTTGGACCACGTACTCCTGGACGTACACGTACGTCTAGAATACCATCTACCGGAGAGTTTCCCCAGCCTCGTAAGTGCGGTAGGTGCGGTGCAATAGGGCATACTAGAAGATATTGTACAAGTCAGATTCCTCTACATGACAATGTAACGGATGTGTAATTTTAATAACTATTGGCAATGTAATTATTTATAACATTGACGTTAATTATTTATGCATATTATTTATGCGAATTATTAGATTTAGTATTTTTTTTCAAACATTTCATTCATTACATTCATTTGTTATGCATATTATTTATGTTAATTATTTGAAATCGAAACTTGTTCTAGACACTGCATTATACGGTAGGCCACATTGTAAAATAAATATTTAAATATTACATAAATAATCAACATTTTACAATTTTTTCGTAATTACAAATAAATGAATGAACT
>NW_019254146.1:0-1195 GCF_002742605.1 Olea europaea var. sylvestris
GAATGGTCAAACTTAATTAATCTTAGGTGTAGCAAGAAGAATTAAAAGTCAAATTTTTAATTGAAAAACGAAAGAATTAAATTGAATAAATAATATAAGAATGAAAAGGAATTTGTGAATCTATTATATTTTTGTTAAAAAAAAAAAGAACGAAAAAAAAGATAGGAGGAAGGGTGTTATTATATTATCCAAACTCAACTCATGACATGTCACATTTTCATCTTGTATTTATCTATAAATTACAAAATTTGAGCTAGTAATTTATTGTTGATTTAATCGTTGAAAAAACTTTAAAATTTAATTTTTTTGGAAATAAATGTTCAACCTTTTTCCTGTGACCTTTACTTGTGTGCGAAAAACAGGTAGAAAATTACATAATATTACAAAGGAGGACGTAATTTTACCCCTCCAACACATGAACTCGAAAATAAAGAAAATAATAGACTAATGACTTCTAGACTGATTGCATGTCTTAAAAAAACTGTAGCTCTCCCTATGCATTTTTCTCCTATCGAATGTCACGAGTAACGTTATGAATGCTACATTAAAGAAAAAACATCAAAAATCTGATATCTTTAATGAAAACATTTCTATACAGAATAAAAAGAAAGGAATTTGTGTACTGTATTTTGAATCGAAGAAATATATATAGTACATTGGTAACTTTGAAATCTCAAAATTGTACTTTTGCTTTTTTAAAAATGCTCCATCATACCATTTCCATGTTAAGGTTAAAGTTTCACATAGATTAGAAATAAAAATAATAATTAACGTAACGTTCTAGACTAACAAGATTAACATTTCAAGACGAAACTCCAAGTCTCAGTATGATTTCAGAGACTATTAAGTCTAAAGTTAAAAAGAGTAGTTAAATACTCCTAAAGATCTGGCAATTTAAGAAATTCAAAGATTATTGTTTTCAAAATGAATCATCATCGTACTAAAAATAAAGAAATTGTGGTAATTAGGTCTATAACTGACTCTCTCTCTTTTTTTTTCTTTTTTTTTTTTTTGAATTTTCATTATTACTAGAGTTTTCTGAATGTTTAAATTTACTAATATGTATATTTCACAATCATCCATCTGTTTTGAGTAAATTTCACTATAGATCCCAACCTTTCCATCTTGTAGTAGTTTCATCCCTACAATTTTTATCCTCACCCTGTCCAAACCTTTCTTTTATTCGCATATGTCA
>NW_019254147.1:0-1195 GCF_002742605.1 Olea europaea var. sylvestris
CGGCCGCACGGTTCAACAAAAAATCCCAATTTAACTTTCGGTATGCAACTGTGTGGCCACATGGTGTTTTTGCTGTGCGGTCGCACATGCTTATTTTCAGCCTCTGGTCGCTTGATAACAAATTGATCCAAGTTGATTTGGCCTTCGACCCGAACATAAAAGTTGCTCCATTTTGAGTCCTGAACATGGTTCCATCAATGGTTTCTTCAACGAGCAATCCATCGCTTGTTTCACTTGCTTTGCCCTTGATCACGTCATTGGTCCGCCATTGACTATCAACGGATCTTGTCTTCCACTCGCCTTCGTCGACCTCGACTCCTAGATCATATCAGTAATGTCTCGTGGCAAAGTGTAAATTAAAGTGTACACCATTTTGTACGTGTAGAAAGGTTCTTACAGATTGAACTTTACTATTTGTACACCAATTTTTGACACGTTGTTTGACACTTGCATTGCTTTCAAGTGTCAATTGGATGGGAAAGTTGTTTGAAGTTTAAACTGTCCAACAGGGTAATGTCACATGGCAAAGTGTAAACTAAAGTGTACACCATAGTGTACATGTAGCATGGTTCATACCGATTGAACTTTGTTATCTGTACAATGATTCTTGGCACGTTGTTCGACACTTGTATAGTTGTAAAGTGTCAATTGAATGGGAAAACTGTTTGAAATTTAAACTGTCCAACAGAGTAATGTCGCTTGCCAAAGTGTAAACTAAAGTGTACACTAAAGTGTACATGTAGCAAGGTTCTTACCGATTGAACTTTGCTATTTGCACACTGATTTTTGACACGTTGTTTGACACTTGCATTGTTGTCAAGTGTCAATTGGATGAGTAAACTATTTGAAATTTATACTGTCGAATATGGTAATGTCACGTTCCAAAGTGTAAACTAGAGTGTACACCATAGTGTACATGTAGCAAGGTCCTTACCGATTGAACTTTGCTATTTGTACATTGATTTTTGACACGTTGTTTGACACTTGTATTGTTTTCAAGTGTCAATTGGATGGAAAAGCTATTTAAAATTTAAACTGTCCAACAGGGTAATGTCACGTGGGAAAGTGTAAACTATAGTGTAAACCATAGTGTACATGTAGCAGGGTTCTTGCCGATTGAACTTTACTGTTTGTAAACTGATTTTTAACACAGTTTTTGACACTTCCATTGTTGTCAAGTGTCCATTGGATGGGA
>NW_019254148.1:0-1195 GCF_002742605.1 Olea europaea var. sylvestris
TGTTGACTACCTCAGTCTGTCCATCGGTTTGTGGGTGAGAAATTGTAGAAAATAATAACTTTGTGCCTAACTGATTCCAAACTTCAAAAGTGACTAAGGAATTTAACATCCCTATCCGATGCTATGGTCTTAGGAATCTCATGTAAGCACAGTACTTCTTTAGAGAATAAATCCACAGTGATAGTGACACCATCAGTTTTATTATATGGAATGAAATGTGTCATTTTACTAAATCTATCTACTACCACATATATGGTCTCGTCATTTCATAGTCCTAGTAAACCTAATACAAAGTCCATAGATATGTCAACCCAAGGTTCACTAGGAACAAGTTATGGTATGTACAAATCTGTGGTAAAACCTTAGACTTAGCCATTTTGTAAGTGATGCATTTACTACAACCCCGATCAACACCAATTTTCATCTTAGGCCAATTAAATGTTCACTTAGCATTTCTAAGGTTTTCTTAACCTCAAAATGTCCCATTAAACCTCCATTATGTGCTTCTCTTAGTAACAATTTCTCATTGAACATTAAGGAACACACAACTTGTCTTCTTGAAATAAATACCATCACGCCTAAACATTTATCCATAGTACCTTTAATTATCACATGATTCCTATATATTGGAAAAATCTGGTTCAGTAGCATACATGTCCTTAATATATTCAAATCCTAGCAATGTAGCACTTAAAGAGGTTAAAAGTACATACCTATTTGATAATGCACCAACTATCACATTTTCTTTACCTTGTTTATACCTAATAACATATGGAAATATCTTTATGAACTCTATCCACCTTGCATGCCTCTTGGTTAGCTTACCTTGACCTTTCAGATGTTTTGAGGATTCATGGTCGGTGTAAATCATGAACTCCTTTGATTATATGTAGTGTTGTCATGTCTCCAAAGCTTGAACAAATGCATATAACTCATTGTCATATTTAGGATAATTGAGAGCTGGTCTACTTAACTTTTCACTGAAGTAAGCTATCGGCCTTCTATCCTGCATTAAAATAGCTCCAATACCTACCCCTAAGGCACCATATTCAATCTCAAAAGTTTTGTCAAGGTTAGGAAGTGCTAAAACTGGTACTTTACACAATTTATCTTTAATAGTATTAAATGCATGTTTTTGTTCAACGCCCCATCGAAATCCTACATTCTTCTTGACAGTTTCCATGAGTGGTATGGC
>NW_019254149.1:0-601 GCF_002742605.1 Olea europaea var. sylvestris
GACTGATTGATCGGAAACAAAAATCGCGCCGGGGGCAATTTCGTCATTTTTCGCGACGGTGTCGAAATCGGCTAAAATTTTACAGATTGATCGGAAACAAAAATCGCGCCGGGGACAATTTCGTCATTTTTCCCGACGGTGTCGCAATCGCCTAAAATTTTACAGACTAATCGGAAACAAAAATCGCGCCGGGGTCAATTTCGTCATTTTTCGCGACGGTGTCGGAATGGGCTAAAATTTGAATGATTGATCGGAAACAAAAATCGCGCCGGGGGCAATTTCGTCATTTTTCGCGACGGTGTCGGAATCGGCTAAAATTTGACAGATTGATCAGAAACAAAAATCGCGCCAGGGACAATTTCCTCATTTTCCGCGACGGTGTCAGAATGGGCTTAAATTTGACTGATTGATCGGATACAAAAATCAAGCCGGGGGTAATTTCGTCATTTTTCGCGACGGTGTCGGAATGAGCAAAAATTTGACAGATTGATCGGAAACAAAAATCGCGCCATGGGCAATTTCGTCATTTTTCCCGACGGTGTCGGAATCGGCTAAAATTTGACAGATTAATCGGAAACAAAAATCGTGCCGGGGCAATTTC
>NW_019254149.1:786-1195 GCF_002742605.1 Olea europaea var. sylvestris
GGGGGCAATTTCGTCATTTTTCACGACGGTGTCGGAATGGGCTAAAATTTGAATGATTGATCCGAAACAAAAATTGCGCCGGGGTCAATTTCGTCATTTTTCGCGACGATGTCGGAATCCGCTAAAATTTGACAGATTGATCGGAAACAAAAATCGAGCCGGGGACAATTTCGTCATTTTTCGCGACGGTGTCGGAATCGGCTAAAATTTGACAGACTGATCGGAAACAAAAATCGCACCGGGGACAATTTCCTCATTTTTCGCGACGTTGTCAGAATGGGCTTAAATTTGACTGATTGATCGGATCCAAAAATCGCGCCGGAGGTAATTTCGTCATTTTTCGCAACGGTGTCGGAATGGGCAAAAATTTGACAGATTGATCGGAAACAAAAATCGCGCCGGGGGCAAT
>NW_019254150.1:0-1195 GCF_002742605.1 Olea europaea var. sylvestris
GGGGCAATTTCGTAATTTTTCGCGACTGTGTCAATATGGGCTGAAATTTGACAGGTCGATTGGAAACAAAAATCGCGCCGGGGCTATTTCGTCATTTTTCGCGACTGTGTCGGATTTTTGGCTAAAATTTGACTGGTTGATCGGAAACAAAATCCGCGCACGGGGCAATTTCGTCATTTTTCGCGACTGTGTCGGGATGGGCTAAAATTTGACGGGTTGATCGGAAACAAAAATCGCACTGGGGGCAATTTCGTCGTTTTTTCCAATGGTGTCGGAATGGGCTAAAATTTGACGGGCTGATAAGGAACAAAAACCGCGCCGAGGGCAATTTCGTCATTTTTCGCGACAGTGTCAATATGGGCTGAACTTTGGCAGGTTGATCGGAAATAAAAATCGCGCCTGGGTCAATTTCGTCATTTTTCGCGACTGTGTCGGAATTGGCTAAAATTTGAATGGTTGATCGGAAACAAAAACCGCGCTAGGGGCAATTTCATCATTTTTCGCGACTGTGTCGGAATTGGCTTAAATTTGATTGGTTGATCGGAAACAAAAACCTCGCTAGGTGCAATTTCGTCATTTTTCGCGACATTGTTGGAATTGGCTAAAATTTGACTGGTTGATCGGAAACAAAAATCGCGCTGTGGGCAATTTCTTCATTTTTCGCGACTGTGTCAATATGGGCTAAAATTTGGCAGGTTGATCGGAAATAAAAATCGCGCCAGGGGCAATTTCAACATTTTTCGCTACTGTGTCGGAATTGGCTAAAATTTGAATGGTTGATCGGAAACAAAAACCACGTTAGGGGCAATTTCGTCATTTTTCGCGACTGTGTCGGAATTAGCTTAAATTTGACTGGTTGATCGGAAACAAAAATAGCTCTGTGGGCAATTTCGTCAGTTTTCGCGACTGTGTCAATATGGGCTGAAATTTGGCAGGTTGATCGGAAATAAAAATCGCGACAGGGGCAATTTCGTCATTTTTTCGCGACTGGGTCGGAATTGGCTAAAAGTTGACTTGTTGATCAGAACCAAAAATCGCGCCGGGGGCAATTACGTCATTTTTCGCAACTGTGTCTGAATGAGCTGAAATTTGGCAGGTTGATCGGGAACAAAAACTACGCCGGGGGCAATTTCGTCATTTTTCTCGACTGTTCCGAAATTGGCTAAATTTTAACTGGTTGATCGAAAACAAAAAC
>NW_019254151.1:0-14662 GCF_002742605.1 Olea europaea var. sylvestris
TCGCCAAAATCAAATGCATTAAATATATTAAAAGCGTTTACAACCTAAATCGATTGGATCTAGGGCATAACACTTACAACTTTTGCACACGGTGTCCGTTTTGGGCCCATAAGTACTTTTTCGAAATATAGCGACAGTTTTGGATTTAACTCACCACTTCGTCATGATGTACGAGGGATTTCGATCATTTTTCGAAAGAATGAGCACTTGCGTATTTAGAACGCTTGGAGAGTCAGCGGACGAAGAATTGAGCGTAACTTTTGCACACAGTTTCCGTTTTGGGCCCATAAGTCCTTTCTGGAGATGTAGCGACCGTTTTGGACCGAACTCACCACTTCGTCATGACGTAGAGGGGTTTTGGCCATGTTTCGAAAGAATGAGCACTTGCATATTTAGAACGCTTGGAGAGTCGACGGACGAAGAATTGAGCGTAACTTTTGCACACGATGTCCGTTTTGGGCCCATAAGTACTTTTTGGAAATGTAGCGACCGTTTTAGATTGAACTCGACACTTCTTCGTGACGTAAGAGTGATTTCGGCAACTTTTCTAAAGAATGAGCACTTGCGTACTTGGCACGCTTGGAGAGTCGGCGGACGAAGAATTGAGCGTAACTTTTGCACACGGTGTTTGTTTTGGGCCGATAAGTACTTTTTCGAAATGTAGCGACCGTTTTGGATTGAACTCACCACTTCATCGTGACGTACGAGGGATTTTGGCCATTTTTTGTAAGAATGAGCACTTGCATATTTAGAACGCTTAGAGAGACGGCGGACGAAGAATTGAGCGTAACATTTGCACACGGTGTCCGTTTTGGGCCCATAAGTACATTTTGGAAATGTAAGACAATTTTAGATTGAACTCAGCACTTCATTGTGACGTGCGAGGGACTTCAGCCACTTTTCGAAAGAATGAGCACTTGCATATTTGGCACGCTTAGAGAGTCGGCGGACGAAGAATTGAGTATAACTTTTGCACACGGTGTCCGTTTTGGGCCCATAAGTACTTTTTGGAAATGTGGCGACCATTTTGGATTGAACTCACCACTTCGTCTTGACGTAAGAGCAATTTTGGCCATATTTCGAAGGAATGAGCACTTGCATATTTGGAACACTTGGAGAGTCGGCGTACAAAGAATTGAGCGTAACTTTTGCACACGGTGTCCGTTTTGGGCCCATAAGTACCTTTTGGAAACGTAGCGACCATTTTGGAGTGAACTCACCACTTCATCGTGACGTATGAGGGATTTTGGCTATATTTCAAAAGAATGAGCACTTGTATATTTGGAACGCTTGGAGAGTCAGCGTACTAAGAATTGATCGTAACTTTTGCAAACGGTTTCCGTTTTTGGACCATACGACTTTTTGAAAATGTAGCGACCGTTTTAGATTGAACTCTGCACTTCATCGTGACGTAAGATTAATTTTGGTCACTTTTCAAAAGAATGAGCACTTGCATATTTGGCACGCTTGGAGAGTCGGCGGACGAAGAATTGAGCGTAACTTTTGCACACTGTGTCCGTTTTGGGCCGATAAGTACTTTTTCGAAATGTAGCGACCATTATGGTTTGAACTCACCACTTCATCGTGACGTACGAGGGATTTTGTCCATTTTTCGAAAGAATGAGCACTTGCATATTTGGAACGCTTGGAGAGTCGACGTACGAAGAATTGAGCTTAACTTTTGCACACGGTGTCCGTTTTGGGCCCATAAGTACTTTTTGGAAATGTAGCGACCGTTTTGGATTGAACTCACCACTTCGTCGTGACGTACGAGGGATTTTGGCCATTTTTCGAAAGAATGAGCACTTGCATATTTGGATCGCTTGGAGAGTTGGCGGACGAAGAATTGATAGTAACTTTTGCACACGGTGTCCGTTTTGAGCCCATAAGTACTTTTTGGAAATGTAGCTAGCATTTTAGATTGAACTCACCAATTCGTCATGACGTACGAGGGATTTTGGCCATTTTCAGAAAGAATGAGCACTTGCATATTTGGAACGCTTGGATTGTCGGCGTACGTAGAATTAAGCGTAACTTTTGCACACGGTGTCCGTTTTAGGCCCATAAGTACTTTTTGGAAATGTAGCGACCGTTCTGGTGTGAACTCACCACATCGTCATGACGTACTAGAGATTTTGGCCATATTTTTAGAGAATGAGCACTTGCATATTTGGAACGCTTGGAGAGTCGGCGTACTAAAAATTGATCGTAACTTTTGCACACGGTGTTCGTTTTGGGCCCATAAGTACTTTTTGGAAATGTAGCGACCGTTTTGGATTGAACTCACCACTTCATCGTGACGTACGCGGGATTTTGGCCATTTTTCGAAAGAATGAGCACTTGCATTTTTGGAACGCTTTTAGAGTCAGCGTACGAAGAATTGAGCTAAAATTTTGCACGCGGTGTCCGTTTTGGGCCCATAAGTACTTTTTGGAAATGTAGCGACCGTTTTGGATTGATCTCACCACTGCGTTGTGACGTACGAGGGATTTTGGCCATTTTTCGAAGGAATGAGCACTTGCATATTTGGAACGCTTGGAGAGTCGGTGTACTAAGAATTGATCAAAACTTTTGCACACGGTGTCCGTTTTGGGCCCATAAGTACTTTTTGGAAATGTAGCGACCGTTTTGGATTGAACTCACCACTTCATCATGACGTACGAGGGATTTTGGCCATTTTTCGAAAGAATGAGCACTTGCATATTTGGAACCCTTGGAGAGTCGGCGTAACTTTTGCACACGGTGTCTATTTTGGGCCCAGAAGTACTTTTTGAAAATGTAGCGACCGTTTTGGATTGAACTCACCACTACATTGTGACGTACCAGGGATTTTGGCCATTTTTCGAATGAATGAGCACTTGCAAATTTTGAACACTTGGAGAGTCGGCGGACGAAGAATTGATCGTAACGTTTGCACACGGTGTCCGTTTTGGGCCCATAAGTACTTTTTGGAAATGTAGCGACCATTTTGGATTGAACTCACCAATTCGTCATGATGTACGAGGGATTTTGTCCATTTTTAGAAAGAATGAGTACTTGCATATTTGGAACGCTTGGAGAGTCGGCGTACGAAGAATTGAGCGTAACTTTTTTACACGGTGTTCGTTTTGGGCCCATAAGTACTTTTTCGAAATGTAGCGACCGTTTTGGAGTGAACTCACCACTTCGTCGTGACGTAATAGGGATTTTGGCCATTTTTCGAAAGAATGAGCAGTTGCATATTTGGAACGCTTGGACAGTCGGCGTACTAGGAATTGAGCGTAACTTTTGCACACGGTGTCCGTTTTGGGCCCATAAGTACTTTTTGGAAATGAAGCGACCGTTTTGGATTAAACTCACCACTTCATCGTGACGTACGAGGGATTTTTGACATTTTTCGAAAGAATGAGCACTTGCATATTTAGAACGCTTGGAGAGTCGGCGGACGAAAAATTGAGCATAACTTTTGCACACGGTGTCCGTTTTGGCCCATAAGTACTTTTTGGAAATGTAGCGACCGTTTTGAATCGAACTCACCACTTCATCGTGACGTACGAGGGATTTTGGCCATTTTTCGAAAAAATGAGCACTTGCATATTTCGAACGCTTGGAGAGTCGGCATACTAAGAATTGAGCGTAACTTTTGCACACGGTGTCCTTTTTGGGCCCATAGTACATTTTGGAAATGTTGCGACCGTTTTGGATTGAACTCACCACTTCGTCGTGACGTACGAGGGATTTTGGCCACTTTTCAAAAGAATGAGCACTTGCATATTTGGAACGCTTATAAAGGCGTACGAAGAATTGAGCGTAACTTTTGCACACGGTGTCCGATTTGGGCCCATAAGTACTTTTTGGAAATGTAGCGACCGTTTTGGATTGAACTCACCACTTCATCGTGACGTACGAGGGATTATGGCCATTTTTTGAAAGAATGAGCACTTGCATATTTAGAACGCTTGGAGAGTCGACGGACGAAGAATTGAGCGTAATTTTTGTACACGGTGTCCGTTTTGGGCCCATAAGTACTTTTTGGAAACGTAGCGACCGTTTTGGATTAAACTCACTACTTCATCATGACGTATGAGATATTTTGGCCATTTTTCAAAAGAATGAGCACTTTCATATTTCGAACGCTTGGAGAGTCGGCGTACAAAGAATTGAGCGTAACTTTTGCACACATTGTCTGTTTTGGGCCCATAAGTAGTTTTCGGAAATGTAGCGACCGTTTTGGATTAAACTCACCACTTTGTCATGAAGTAAGTGGGATTTTGGCCATATTTTGAAAAGATGAGCACTTGCATATTTAGAATGCTTGGAGAGTCCACGTACAAAGAATTGAGCGTAACTTTTGCACACGATGTCCGTTTCAGGCCCATAATTACTTTTTTGACATGTAGCGACCGTTTTGGATTGAACTCACCACTTTATCATGACGTACGAGGGATTTTGGCTTTTTTTTGAAAGAATGAGCACTTGCATATTTGGAACGCTTGGAGAGTCGACGTACGAAGAATTGAGCGTAACTTTTGCACACGGTGTCCGTTTTAGGCCCATAAGTACTTTTTGGAAATGTAGCGACCGTTTTGGATTGAACTTACCACTTCGTCGTGACGTATGAGGGATTTTGGCCATTTTTCGAAAGAATGAGCACTTGCATATTTAGAACGCTTGGAGAGTCGACGGACGAAGTGTAACTTTTGCACACGGTGTCCATTTTGGGCCCATAATTACTTTTTGGAAATGTAGCGACCGTTTTGGGTTAAACTTGCCACTTCGTCGTGACGTACGAGGGATTTTGGCCATTTTTCGAAAGAATGAGCACTTGCATAGTTGGAGCGCTTGGAGATTCGACGGACGAAGAATTGAGCGTAACTTTTGTAGACGGTGTCCATTTTGGGCCCATAAGTACTTTTTGAAAATGTAGCGACCGTTTTGGATTGAACTCCCCACTTCGTTGTGACGTACGAGGGATTTTGGCCATATTTAAAAAAAATGAGCACTTGAATATTTGGAACGCTTGGAAAGTCGGCGTACTAAGAATTGAGCGTAACTTTTGCACACGGTGTCCGTTTTGGGCCCATAAATACTTTTTGGAAATGAAGTGACCGTTTTGGATTGAACTCACCACTTCGTCGTGATGTACGAGGGATTTTGGCCATTTTTCGAAAGAATGAGCACTTGTATATTTAGAACGCTTGGAGAGTCGACAGACGAAGAATTGAGCGTAACTTTTGCACACGGTGTCCGTTTTGGGCCCATAAGTACATTTTGGAAATGTATAGACCGTTTCAGATTGAACTCAGCCCTTCGTTGTGACGTACGATGGACTTCGGCCCCTTTTCAAAAGAATGGGCACTTGAATATTTGGCACGCTTAGAGAGTCGACGGACAAAGAATTGAGCGTAACTTTTGCACACGGTGTCCGTTTTAGGCCCATAAGTACTTTTTGGAAATGTAGCGACCGTTTTGGATTGAACTCACCACTTTGTCGTGACGTACGAGGGATTTTGGCCATTTTTCTAAAGAATGAGCACTTGCATATTTGGAACGCTTAGAGAGTCGGCGTACGAAGAATTGAGCGTAACTTTTGCACACGGTGTCCATTTTGGGCCCACAAGTACTTTTTGAAAATGTAGCGACCGTTTTAGATTGAACTTAGCACTTCATCGTGACGTAAGTGGGATTTTAGCCACTTTTCGAAAGAATGAGCACTTGCATATTTGGCACGCTTAGAGAGTCGGTGGATGAAGAATTGAGCGTAACTTTTGCACACGGTGTCCGTTTTGGGCCCATAAGTACTTTTTCGAAATATAGCGACAGTTTTGGATTGAACTCACCACTTCGTCATGATGTACGAGGGATTTCGGTCATTTTTCGAAAGAATGAGCACTTGCGTATTTAGAACGCTTGGAGAGTCAGCGGACGAAGAATTGAGCGTAACTTTTGCACACAGTGTCCGTTTTGGGCCCATAAGTACTTTCTGGAGATGTAGCGACCGTTTTGGAATGAACTCACCACTTCGTCGTGACGTAGAGGGGTTTTGGCCATGTTTCGAAAGAATGAGCACTTGCATATTTAGAACGCTTGGAGAGTCGACGGACAAAGAATTGAGCGCAACTTTTGCACACGATGTCCGTTTTGGGCCCATAAGTACTTTTTGGAAATGTAGTGACCGTTTTAGATTGAACTCGGCACTTCGTCGTGACGTAAGAGTGATTTTGGCAACT
The DNA here is from genome assembly GCF_002742605.1 of Olea europaea var. sylvestris. Lineage (NCBI taxonomy): Eukaryota > Viridiplantae > Streptophyta > Magnoliopsida > Lamiales > Oleaceae > Olea > Olea europaea. The sequence continues at coordinate 6,210 of NW_019254151.1, forward strand.
TTTCTAAAGAATGAGCACTTGCGTACTTGGCACGCTTGGAGAGTCGGCGGACGAAGAATTGAGCGTAACTTTTGCACACGGCGTTTGTTTTGGGCCGATAAGTTCTTTTTCGAAATGTAGCGACCGTTTTGGATTGAACTCACCACTTCATCGTGACGTACGAGGGATTTTGGCCATTTTTTGTAAGAATGAGCACTTGCATATTTAGAACGCTTAGAGAGACGGCGGACGAAGAATTGAGCGTAACATTTGCACACGGTGTCCATTTTGGGCCCATAAGTACATTTTGGAAATGTAAGATAATTTTAGATTGAACTCAGCACTTCATCGTGACGTACGAGGGACTTCAGCCACTTTTTGAAAGAATGAGCACTTGCATATTTGGCACGCTTAGAGAGTCGGCGGACGAAGAATTGAGTATAACTTTTGCACACGGTGTCCGTTTTGGGCCCATAAGTACTTTTTCGAAATGTAGCGACCGTTTTGGATTGAACTCAGCACTTCATCGTGACGTACGAGGGATTTTGGCCATTTTTTGTAAGAATGAGCACTTGCATATTTAGAACGCTTAGAGAGACGGCGGACGAAGAATTGAGCGTAACATTTGCACACGGTGTCCGTTTTGGGCCCATAAGTACTTTTTCGAAATGTAGCGACCGTTTTGGATTGAACTCAGCACTTCATCGTGACGTACGAGGGATTTTGGCCATTTTTTGTAAGAATGAGCACTTGCATATTTAGAACGCTTAGAGAGACGGCGGACGAAGAATTGAGCGTAACATTTGCACACGGTGTCCGTTTTGGGCCCATAAGTACTTTTTCGAAATGTAGCGACCGTTTTGGATTGAACTCAGCACTTCATCGTGACGTACGAGGGATTTTGGCCATTTTTTGTAAGAATGAGCACTTGCATATTTAGAACGCTTAGAGAGACGGCGGACGAAGAATTGAGCGTAACATTTGCACACGGTGTCCGTTTTGGGCCCATAAGTACTTTTTGGAAATGTGGCGACCATTTTGGATTGAACTCACCACTTCGTCTTGACGTAAGAGCAATTTTGGCCATATTTCGAATGAATGAGCACTTGCATATTTGGAACAGTTGGAGAGTCGGCGTACAAAGAATTGAGCGTAACTTTTGCACACGGTGTCCGTTTTGGGCCCATAAGTACCTTTTGGAAACGTAGCGACCGTTTTGGAGTGAACTCACCACTTCATCGTGACATATGAGGGATTTTGGCTATATTTCAAAAGAATGAGCACGTGTATATTTGGAACGCTTGGAGAGTCGGCGTACTAAGAATTGATCGTAACTTTTGCAAACGGTTTCCGTTTTTGGACCATACGTACTTTTTGAAAATGTAGCGACCGTTTTAGATTGAACTCAGCACTTCATCGTGACGTAAGATTAATTTTGGTCACTTTTCAAAAGAATGAGCACTTGCATATTTGGCACGCTTGGAGAGTCGGCGGACGAAGAATTGAGCGTAACTTTTGCACACTGTGTCCGTTTTGGGCCGATAAGTACTTTTTCGAAATGTAGCGACCATTATGGATTGAACTCACCACTTCATCGTGACGTACGAGGGATTTTTTCCATTTTTCGAAAGAATGAGCACTTGCATATTTGGAACGCTTGGAGAGTCGGCGTACGAAGAATTGAGCGTAACTTTTGCACACGGTGTCCGTTTTGGGCCCATAAGTACTTTTTGGAAATGTAGCGACCGTTTTGGATTGAACTCACCACTTCGTCGTGACGAATGAGGGATTTTGGCCATTTTTTGAAAGAATGAGCACTTGCATATTTGGAACGCTTGGAGAGTCGGCGTACTAAGAATTGAGCATACCTTTTGCACACGGTGTCCGTTTTGAGCCCATAAGTACTTTTTGGAAATGAAGCGACCGTTTTGGATTGAACTCACCACTTCGTCGTGAAGTACGAGGGATTTTGGCCATATTTCGAAAGAATGAGCACTTGCATATTTAGAACACTTGGAGAGTCAGCGTATGAAGAATTGAGCGCAACTTTTGCACACGGTGTCCGTTTCGGGCCCATAAGTACTTTTTTGAAATGTTGCGACCGTTTTGGATTGAACTCACCACTTCGTTGTGACGTACGAGGGACTTCATCCACTTTTTTGAAAGAATGAGCACTTGCATATTTGGCACGCTTAGAGAGTCGGCGGACGAAGAATTGAGTATAACTTTTGCACACGGTGTCCGTTTTGGGCCCATAAGTACTTTTTGGAAATGTGGCGACCATTTTGGATTGAACTCACCACTTCGTCGTGACGTAAGAGGGATTTTGGCCATATGTCGAAGGAATGATCACTTGCATATTTGGAACACTTGGAGAGTCGGCGTACTAAGAATTGAGCGTAACTTTTGCACACGGTGTCCGTTTTGGGCCCATAAGTACTTTATGGAAATGTAGCGACCGTTTTGGAGTGAACTCACCACTTCATCGCGACGTACGAGGGATTTTGGCCATATTTCAAAAGAATGAGCACTTGCATATTTGGAACGCTTTGAGAGTCGGCGTACTAAGAATTGATCGTAACTTTTGTAAACGGTTTCCGTTTTTGGACCATACGTACTTTTTAAAAATGTAGCGACCGTTTTTGATTGAACTCAGCACTTCATCGTGACGTAAGAGTAATTTCGGCCACTTTTCGAAAGAATGAGCACTTACATATTTGGCACGCTTGGAGAGTCGGCGGACGAAGAATTGAGCGTACCTTTTGCACACTATGTCCGTTTTGGGCCGATAAGTACTTTTTCGAAATGTAGCGACCATTTTGGATTGAACTCACCACTTCATCGTGACATACGAGGGATTTTGTCCATTTTTCGAAAGAATGAGCACTTGCATATTTGGAACGCTTGGAGAGTCGGCGTACGAAGAATTGAGCGTAACTTTTGCACACGGTGTCCGTTTTGGGCCCTTAAGTACTTTTCGGAAACGTAGCGTCCGTTTTGGATTGAACTCACCACTTCGTCGTGACGTACGAGGGATTTTGGCCATTTTTCGAAAGAATGAGCACTTGCATATTTAGGACGCTTGGAGAGTCGACGGACGAAGAATTGAGCGTAACTTTTGCACGCGGTGTCCATTTTGGGCCCATAAGTACTTTTTGGAAATGTAGCGACCATTTTCGATTGAACTCACCACTTCGTCTTGACGTACGAGGTATTTTGGCCATTTTTTGAAAGAATGAGAACTTGCATATTTGGAACGCTTGGAGAGTCGGCGTACGAAGAATTGAGCGTAACATTTGCAAACGGTGTCCGTTTTGGGCCCATAAGTACTTTTTGGAAATGTAGCGACCGTTTTGGAGTGAACTCACCACTACGTCGTAACGTACGAGGGATGTTGGTCTTTTTTCAAAATAATGAGCGCTTGCATATTTGGAACGCTTGGAGAGTCGATGTACGAAGAATTGAGCTTAACTTATGTACACGGTGTCAGTTTTGGACCCATAAGTACTTTTTGGAAATGCAGCGATCGTTTTGGATTGAACTCACCACTTCGTCGTGACGAATGAGGGATTTTGGCCATTTTTTGAAAGAATGAGCACTTGCATATTTGGAACGCTTGGAGAGTCGGCGTACTAAGAATTGAGCATACCTTTTGCACACGGTGTCCGTTTTGGGCCCATAAGTACTTTTTGGAAATGAAGCGACCGTTTTGGATTGAACTCACCACTTCATCGTGAAGTACGAGGGATTTTGGCCATATTTCGAAAGAATGAGCACTTGCATATTTAGAACACTTGGAGAGTCAGCGTATGAAGAATTGAGCATAACTTTTGCACACGGTGTCCGTTTCGGGCCCATAAGTACTTTTTTGAAATGTTGCGACCGTTTTGGATTGAACTCACCACTTCGTCGTGACGTACAAGGGATTTTGCCTTTTTTTGAAAGGATGAGCACTTGTATATTTGGAACGCTTGGAGAGCCGACGTATGAAGAACTGGGCGTAACTTTTGCACAAGGTGTCCGTTTTGGGCCCATAAGTACTTTTTGGAAATGTAGGGACCGTTTTGGATTGAACTCACCACTACATCGTGACGTACGAGGGATTTTGGCCATTTTTCGAAAGAATGAGCACTTGCATATTTGGAACGCTTGGAGAGTCGACGTATGAAGAATTGTGCGTAACTTTTGCACACGGTGTCCGTTTTGGGCCCATAAGTACTTTTTGGAAATGTGGCGACCGTTTTGGTTTGAACTAACCACTTCGTCGTGACGTACGAGGGATTATGGCCATATTTCAAAAGAATGAGCACTTGCATATTTGGAATGCTTGGAGAGTCGGCTGACGAAGAATTGAGCGTAACTTTTGCACACGGTGTCCGTTTTGGGTCCATAAGTACTTTTCGGAAATGTAGTGACCGTTTTTGATTGAACTCACCACTTTATCGTGACTTATGAGGGATTTTGGCCATTTTTCGAAATAATGAGCACTTGCATATTTGGAACGCTTGGAGAGTCGACGTACTAAGAATTGAGCGTAACTTTTGCACACAGTGTCCATTTTGGGCCCATAAGTACTTTTTGGAAATGTAGCGACCGTTTTGGATTGAACTCACCACTTCATTGTGACGTACGAGGGATTTTGGCCATTTTTCGAATGAATGAGCACTTGCAAATTTTGAACGCTTGGAGAGTCGACGTACTAAGAATTGAGCGTAACTTTTGCACACATTGTCCGTTTTGAGCCCATAAGTACTTTTTGGAAATGTAGCGACCGTTTTGGATTGGACTCACCACTTCGTCGTGAAGTACGAGGGATTTTGGCCATTTCTCGAAAGAATGAGCGCTTGCATATTTAGAATGCCTGGAGAGTCGGGGGACGAAGAATTGAGCGTAACTTTTGCACACGATGTCCGTTTTGGGCCTATAAGTACTTTTTGGAAATGTAGCGACCGTTTTGGATTGAACTCACCACTTCGTCGAGACGTATGAGGGATTTAGGCCATTTTTCGAAAGAATGAGCACTTGCATATTTGGAACGCTTGGAGAGTCGGCATACGAACAATTGAGCTTAACTTTTGTTCACGGTGTCCGTTTTGGGCCTATAAGTACTTTTTGGAAATGTAGCGACCGTTTCGGATTGAACTCACTACTTCGTCATGACGTACGAGGGATTTTGGCCATTTTTCGAAAGAATGAGCACTTGCATATTTTGAACGCTTGGAGAGTCGGCGGACGAAACTTTTGCACATGGTGTCCGTTTTGGGCCCATAAGTACTTTTTGGAAATGAAGTGACCATTTTGGATTGAACTCACCACTTCGTCATGACGTACGAGGGATTTTGTCTATTTTTCAAAAGAATGAGCATTTACATATTTAGAACGCTTGGAGAGTCGGCGGACGAAGAATTGGGCGTAACTTTTGCACACGGTGTCCGTTTTGGGCCCATAAGTACTTTTTGGAAATGTTACCACTGTTTTGGATTGAACTCACCCCTTCGCCGTGATGTATGAGGGATTTAGGCCATTTTTCGAAAGAATGAGCACTTGCATATTTGGAACGCTTGGAGAGTCGGCGTACGAACAATTGAGCTTAACTTTTGGTCACGGTGTCCGTTTTGGGCCTATAAGTACTTTTTGGAAGTGTAGCGACCGTTTCGGATTGAACTCACTACTTCGTCATGACGTACGAGGGATTTTGGCCATTTTTCGAAAGAATGAGCACTTGCATATTTTGAACGCTTGGAGAGTCGGCGGACGAAAATTTTGCACATGGTGTCCGTTTTGGGCCCATAACTACTTTTTGGAAATGTAGCGACCATTTTCGATTGAACTCACCACTTCATCTTGACGTACGAGGTATTTTGGCCATTTTTCGAAAGAATGAGCACTTGCATATTTGGAACGCTTGGAGAGTCGGCGTACGAAGAATTGAGCGTAACTTTTGCACACGGTGTCCGTTTTGGGCCCATAAGTACTTTTTGGAAATGTAGGGACCGTTTTGGATTGAACTCACCACTTTTTCGTGACGTACGAGGGATTTTGGACATTTTTCGTAAGAATGAGCACTTGAATATTTGGAGCGCTGTAGAGTCAGCGTACGAAGAATTGAGCTTAACTTTTCCACACGATTTCCTTTTTGGGCCCATAAGTACTTTTTGGAAATGTAGTGACCGTTTTGGATTGAACTCACCACTTTGTCATGACGTACGAGGGATTTTGGCCATTTTTCGAAAGAATGAGAACTTGCATATTTGGCACGCTTGGAGAGTCGACGGACGAAGAATTGGGCGTAACTTTTGCACACGGTGTCCGTTTTGGGCCCATAAGTACTTTTTGGAAATGTTACCACTGTTTTGGATTGAACTCACCCCTTCACCATGACGTACGAGGGATTTCGGCCATTTTTCGAAAGAATGAGCACTTGCATATTTGGAACGCTTGGAGAGTCGACGTACGAAGAATTGAGCTTAGCTTAGGTACACGGTGTCCGTTTTGGACCCACAAGTACTTTTTGGAAATGTAGCGACCGTTTTGGATTGAACTCACCACTTCGTCGTGATGTACGAGGGATTTTGGCCATTTTTCGAAAGAATGAGCACTTGCATATTTAGAACGCTTGGAGAGTCGACGGACGAAGAATTGAGCTTAACTTTTGCACGCGGTGTCTGTTTTGGGCCCATAAGTACTTTTTGGAAATGTAGGGACCGTTTTGGATTGAACTCACCACTTTTTCGTGACGTACAAGGGATTTTGGACATTTTTCGAAAGAATGAGCACTTGAATATTTGGAGCGCTGTAGAGTCAGCGTACGAAGAATTGAGCTTAACTTTTCCACACGGTTTCCGTTTTGGGCCCATAAGTACTTTTTGGAAATGTAGCGACCGTTTTGGATTGAACTCACCACTTTGTCATGACGTACGAGGGATTTCGGCCATTTTTCGAAAGAATGAGCACTTGCATATTTGGAACGCTTGGAGAGTCGACGTACGAAGAATTGAGCTTAGCTTAGGTACACGGTGTCCGTTTTGGACCCACAAGTACTTTTTGGAAATGTAGCGACCGTTTTGGATTGAACTCACCACTTCGTCGTGATGTACGAGGGATTTTGGCCATTTTTCGAAAGAATGAGCACTTGCATATTTAGAACGCTTGGAGAGTCGACGGACGAAGAATTGAGCTTAACTTTTGCACGCGGTGTCTGTTTTGGGCCCATAAGTACTTTTTGGAAATGTAGGGACCGTTTTGGATTGAACTCACCACTTTTTCGTGACGTACAAGGGATTTTGGACATTTTTCGAAAGAATGAGCACTTGAATATTTGGAGCGCTGTAGAGTCAGCGTACGAAGAATTGAGCTTAACTTTTCCACACGGTTTCCGTTTTGGGCCCATAAGTACTTTTTGGAGATGTAGTGACCGTTTTTGATTGAACTCACCACTTTGTCGTGACGTACGAGGGATTTTGGCCATTTTTTGAAAGAATGAGCACTTGCATATTTAGAACACTTGGAGAGTCGACGGACGAAGAATTGAGCGTAACTTTTGCACACGGTGTCCATTTGTGGACCATAAGTACTTTTTGGAAATGTAGCGACCGTTTTCGATTGAACTCAGCACTTCGTCGTAACGTAAGAGGGATTTCGGCCACTTTTCGAAAGAATGAGCAATTGCATATTTGGCACGCTTAGAGAGTCGACGGACGAAGAATTGAGATTAACTTTTGCACACGGTGTCCGTTTTGGGCCCATAAGTACTTTTTGGAAGTGTAGCAACCGTTTTGGATTGAACTCACCACTTCGTCGTGACATACCATTTTTTGAAAGAATGAGCACTTACATATTTAGAATGCTTGGAGAGTCGACGGACGAAGAATTGAGCGTAACTTTTGCACGCGGTATCCGTTTTGGGCCCTTAAGTACTTTTTGGAAATGTAGCGACCATTTTGGATTGAACTCATCACTTCGTCGTGACGTACGAGAGATTTTGGCCATTTTTCGAAAGAATGAGCACTTACATATTTGGAACGCTTGGAGAGTCGACGGACGAAGAATTGAGCGTAACTTTTGCACGCGGTATCCGTTTTGGGCCCATAAGTACTTTTTGGAAATGTAGCGACCGTTTTGGATTGAACTCACCACTTCGTCGTGACGTACGAGAGATTTTGGCCATTTTTCGAGAGAATGAGCACTTGCATATTTGGAACGCTTGGAGAGTCGGCGTAACTTTTGCGCACTGTGTCCGTTTTGGGCCAATAAGTACTTTTTGGAAATGTAGCGACCGTTTTGGACTGTACTCACCACGTCATCGTGACGTACGAGGGTTTTGGCCATTTTTCAAAAGAATTAGCACTTGCATATTTGGAATGCTTGGAGAGTCGGCGTCTGAAGAATTGAGCGTAACTTTTGCACATTGTGTCCGTTTTGGGCCGATAAGTACTTTTTGGAAATGTAGCGACCGTTTTGGATTGAACTCACCA
>NW_019254151.1:14788-40607 GCF_002742605.1 Olea europaea var. sylvestris
AGGGACCATTTTGGATTGAACTCACAACTTCGTCGTGACGTATGGGGGAGTTCAACCATTTTTCGAAAGAATGAGCACTTGCATATTTGGAACGCTTGGATTGTCGGCGTACGAAGAATTGAGCGTAACTTTTGCACACGGTGTCCGTTTTGGGCCCATAAGTACTTTTTGGAAATGTAGCAACCGTTTTGGATTGAACTCACGACTTCATCATGACGTACGAGGGATTTTTGCCATTTTTCAAAAGAAAGAGCACTTGCATATTTAGAACGCTTGGAGAGTCGGCGGACAAAGAATTGAGCGTAACTTTTGCACACGGTGTCCGTTTTGGGCCCATAAGTACTTTTTGGAAATGTAGCGACTATTTTGGACTGAACTCACCACTTCGTCGTGACGTACGAGGGATTTTTACCATTTTTCAAAAGAATGAGCACTTGCATATTTAGAACGCTTGGAGAGTCGACGGACGAAGAATTGAGCGTAAATTTTGCACACGGTGTCCGTTTCGGGCCCATAAGTACTTTTTGGAAATGTAGCGACCGTTTTGATTTGAACTCAACACTTCGTCGTGACGTGCGAGGGATTTTGGCCATTTTTCAAAAGAATGAGCACTTGCATATTTAGAAAGCTTGGAGAGTCGGCGGACTAAGAATTGAGCGTAACTTTTGCACACGGTGTCTGTTTTGAGCCCATAAGTACTTTTTGGAAATGTAGCGACCGTTTTGGATTGAACTCACCACTTCGTCATGACGTACGAGGGATTTTGGCCATTCTTTGAAAGAATGCGTACTTGCATATTTAGAACGCTTAGAGAGTCGACGAACGAAGAATTGAGCGTAACTTTTGCACACGGTGTCCATTTTGGGCCCATAAGTACTTTTTAGAAATGTAGCGACCGTTTTGGTTTGAAGTCACATCTTCATCATAACGCACGAGGGATTTTGGCAATTTTTCTAAAGAATGAGTATTTGCATTTTTAGAACGCTTAGACAGTCGACGGACGAAGAATTGAGCGTAACTTTTGCACACGGTGTCCGTTTTGGGCCAATAAGTGCTTTTTGGAAATGTAACGACCGTTTTGGATTGAACTCACCACATCGTCGTGACGTAAGAAGGATTTCGGACATTTTTTGAAAGAATGGGCACTTGCATATTTGAAGCACTTGGATTGTCTGTGTTCGAAGAATCGAGCGAAATTTTTGAAAACGGCGTCCGTTTTGGGCCCATAATTACTTTTCAAAAATGTGGCGACCGTTTTGGATTGAACTCATGACTTCATCGTGACGTATGAGGGATTTCAGTCATTTTTAGAAAGAATGAGCACTTTCATTTTTAGAACGCTTGGAGAGTCGGCTTATGAAGAATTGAGCGTAACTTTTGTACACGGTGTCCGTTTTGGGCCCCTAAGTACTTTTTGGAAATGAAGCGATCGTTTTGGATTGAACTCACCACTTCGTCGTGATGTAAGAGGGATTTTGGCCATTTTTCGAAAGAATAAGCACTTTCATATTTGGAACGGTTGGAGAGTCGGCTAACGAAGAATTGAGCGTAACTTTTGTACATGGTGTTCATTTTTGGCCCATAAGTACTTTTTGGAAATGCAGCGACCGTTTTGGATTGAAATCACCACCTCATCGTGACGTACGAGGGATTGTGGCCATTTTTCGAAAGAATGAGCACTTGCATATTTAGAACGCTTGGAGAGTCGGCGGAAAAAGTATTGACCGTAACTTTTACACACGGTGTCCGTTTTGGGCGCATAAGTACTTTTTGGAAATGTAGCGACCATTTTGGATTGAACTCACCACTTCATCATAACGTACGAGGGATTTTGGCTATTTTTCGAAATAATGAGCACTTGCATATTTGGAACGCTTGGAGAGTCTGCCGACGAAGAATTGAGCGTAACTTTTGCTCACGGTGTCCGTTTTGGGCCCATAAGTACTTTTTGAAAATGTAGCGACCATTTTGGATTGAACTCACCACTTCTTCGTGACGTACGAGGGATTTTGACCATTTTTTGAAAGAATGAGCACTTGCATATTTTAGAACGCTTGGAGAGTCGGCAGACAAAGAATTGAGCGTAACTTTTGCACACGGTGTCCGTTTTGGGCCCATAAGTACTTTTTGAAAATGTGGCGACCATTTTCAATTGAACTCACCACTTCGTCGTGACGTACCATTTTTCAAAAGAATGAGCACTTGCATATTTAGAATGCTTGGAGAGTCGACGGACGAAGAATTGAGCGTAACTTTTGCACACGGTGTCCGGTTTGGGCCCATAAGTACTTTTTGGAAATGTAGCGACCGTTTTGGATTGAACTCGTCTCTTCATCGTGACGTACGAGGGATGTTGGCCATTTTTTGAAAGAATGAGCACTTGCATATTTATAATGCTTGGAGAGTCGGCGGACGAAGAATTGAGCGTAACTTTTGCACACGGTGTCCGTTTTGGGCCCATAAGTACTTTTTGAAATGTAGCGACCGTTTTGGATTGAACTCACCACTTCGTCGTGACGTAGGAGGGATTTTGACCATTTTTTGAACGAATGAGCACTTGCATATTTAGAATGGTTGGAGAGTCGGCGGACGAAGAATTGAGCGTAACATTTTTCACACGGTGTCCGGTTTGGGCCCATAAGTACTTTTTGGAAATGTAGCGACCGTTTTGGATTGAACTCGTCTCTTCATCGTGACGTACGAGGGATTTTGGCCATTTTTTGAAAGAATGAGCACTTGCATATTTAGAACGCTTGGAGAGTCGGTGGACGAAGAATTGAGCGTAACTTTTGCACACGGTGTCCGTTTTGGGCCCATAAGTACTTTTTGAAAATGTAACGACCGTTTTGGATTGCACCCACCACTTCGTCGTGACGTACGAGGGATTTTGACCATTTTTTTGAAAGAATGAGCACTTGCATATTTAGAACGCTTGGAGAGTCGGCGGACGAAGAATTGTGCGTAACTTTTGCACACGGTGTCCGTTTTGGGCCCATAAGTACTTTTTGAAAATGTGGCGACCGTTTTTGATTGAACTCACCACTTCGTTGTGACGTACCATTTTTTGAAAAAATGAGCACTTGCATATTTAGAATGCTTGGAGAGTCGACGGACGAAGAATTTAGCATAACTTTTGCACACGGTGTCCAGTTTGGGCCCATAAGTACTTTTTGGAAATGTAGCGACCATTTTGGATTGAACTCGTCTCTTCGTCGTGACGTACAAGGGATTTTGGCCATTTTTTGAAAGAATGAGCACTTGCATATTTAGAATGGTTGGAGAGTCGGCGGACGAAGAATTGAGCTTAACATTTGCACACGGTGTCCGTTTCGGGCCAATAAGTACTTTTTGGAAATGTAGCGACCATTTCAGTTTGAACTCACAACTTCGTCGTGACGTACGAGGGATTTTGGCCATTTTTTGAAAGAACGAGCACTTGCCTATTTAGAACGCTTGGAGAGTCGACAGACGAAGAATTGAGCGTAACTTTTGCACAAGGTGTCCATTTTTGGCCCATAAGTACTTTTTGGAAATGTAGCGACCATTTTGGATTGAACTCACCACTACGTCGTGACGTACGATGGATTTTGGCCATTTTTCGAAAGAATGAGCACTTGCATATTTGGAATGCTTGGAGAGTCGATGGACAAAGAATTGAGCGTAACTTTCGCACACGGTGTCCGTTTTGGGCCCATAAGTAACTTTTGGAAATGTAGCAACCGTTTTTTATTGAACTCACCACTTTATCGTAACTTACGAGGGATTTAGGCCATTTTTCGAAAGAATGAGCATTTGCATACGTAGAACGCCTGGAGAGTCGTGGGACGAAGAATTGAGCGTAACTTTTGCACACGGTGTCCATTTTGGGCCCATAAGTACTTTTTCGAAATGTAGCGACCGTTTTGAATTGAACTCACCACTTCATCGTGACGTACGAGGGATTTTGGACATTTTTCAAAAGAATGAGGACTTGCATATTTAGAACACTTGGAGAGTCGGCGGACGAAGAATTGAGCGTAACTTTTGCACACGGTGTCCGTTTTGGGCTTATAAGTACTTTTTGGAAATGTAGCGACCATTTTGGATTGAACTCACCACTTCGTCGTGACGTAAGAAGGATTTTGACCATATTTTGAAAGAATGAGCACTTGAATATTTGAAGCGCTTGGATTTTCCACGTTCGAAGAATCGAGCGTAACTTTTGAAAACGGCGTCCGTTTTGGGCCCATAAGTACTTTTCAGAAATGTAGCGACCGTTTTGGATTGAACTCACGACTTCATCGTGACGTACGAGGGATTTCAGCCATTTTTAGAAAGAATGAGCACTTGCATATTTGGGACGCCTGGAGAGTCGGCTTACGAAGAATTGAGCATAACTTTTGTACACGGCGTCCATTTTGGGCCCACAAGTACTTTTTGGAAATGCAGCGACCGTTTTGGATTGAACTCACCACTTCGTCATGACGTACGAGGGATTTTGGCTATTTTCGAAAGAATGAGCACTTGCATATTTAGAACGCTTGGAGAGTCGGCCGACGAAGAATTGAGCATAACTTTTGCACACGGTGTCCGTTTTGGGCCCATAAGTACTTTTTGGAAATGCAGCGACTGTTTTGGATTGAACTCACCACTTCGTCATGACGAACGAGGGATTTTGGCCATTTTTCGAAAGAATGAGCACTTACATATTTGGAACACTTGGAGAGTCGGCGTACGAAGAATTGAGCGTAACTTTTGCACACGGTGTCCGTTTTGGGCCCATAAGTACTTTTTGGAAATGCAGCGACTGTTTTGGATTGAACTCACCACTTCGTCGTGATGTACGAGGGATTTTGGCCATTTTTTGAAAGAATGAGGACTTACGTATTTGAAGCACTTGGATTGTCCGCGTTCGAAGAATCGAGCGTAACTTTTGAAAACAGCGTCCGTTTTGGGCCCATAAGTACTTTTTGGAAATGCAGCGACTGTTTTGGATTGAACACACCACTTCGTCATGACGTATGAGGGATTTAGGCCATTTTTCGAAAGAATGAGCACTTACATATTTGGAACACTTGGAGAGTCGGCGTACGAAGAATTGAGCGTAACTTTTGCACACGGTGTCCGTTTTGGGCCCATAAGTACTTTTTGGAAATGTAGCGACCGTTTTGGTTTGAACTCACATCTTCGTCATGACGTACGAGGGATTTTGGCCATTTTTTGAAAGAATGAGGACTTACGTATTTGAAGCACTTGGATTGTCCGCGTTCGAAGAATCGAGCGTAACTTTTGAAAACGGCATCCATTTTGGGCCCATAAGTACTTTTCAGAAATGTAGCGACCGTTTTGGATTGAACTCACGACTTCTTCGTGACGTACGAGGGATTTCAGCCATTTTTAAAAAGAATGAGCACTTTCATATTTGGAACGCTTGGAGAGTCGGCTTACGAAGAATTGATCGTAACTTTTGTACACGGTGTCCGTTTTGGGCCCATAAGTACTTTTTGGAAATGCAGCGACCGTTTTTGGTTGAACTCACCACTTCGTAGTGACGTACGAGGATTTTGGCCATTTTTCGAATGAATGAGTACTTTCATATTTAGAACGCTTGGAGAGTCGGCGGAAGAAGAATTGAGCGTAACTTTAGCACACGATGTCTGTTTTGGGCCCATAAGTACTTTTTGGAAATGTAGCGACCATTTTGGATTGAACTCACCACTTCATCGTGACATACGAGGGATTTTGGCCATTTTTCGAAAGAATGAGCACTTGCATATTTGGAACGCTTGGAGAGTCGACGGACCAAGAATTGAGCATAACTTTTGCACACGGTGTCCGTTTTGAGCCCATAAGTACTTTTTGGAAATGTAGCGACCGTTTTGGATTGAACTCACCAGTTCGTCGTGACGTAAGAAGGATTTTGGCCATTTTTTGAAAGAATGAGCACTTGCATATTTGAAGCGCTTGGATTGTCTGCATTTGAAGAAACGAGCGTAACTTTTGAAAACAGCGTCCGTTTTGGGCCCATAAGTACTTTTTGGAAGTGCAGCGACCGTTTTGGATTGTACTCACCACTTCGTCATGACGTATGAGGAATTTAGGCCATTTTTCGAAAGAATGAGCACTTACATATTTGGAACACTTGGAGAGTCGGCGTACGAAGAATTGAGCGTAACTTTTGCACACGGTGTCCGTTTTGGGCCCATAAGTACTTTTTGGAAATGTAGCGACCGTTTTGGTTTGAACTCACATCTTCGTCATGACGTACGAGGGATTTTGGACATTTTTTGAAAGAATGAGGACTTTCGTATTTGAAGCGCTAGGATTGTCTGCGTTCGAAGAATCGAGCGTAACTTTTGAAAACGGCATCCATTTTGGGCCCATAAGTACTTTTCAGAAATGTAGCGACCGTTTTGGATTGAACTCACCACTTCGTCATGACGTATGAGGGATTTAGGCCATTTTTCGAAAGAATGAGCACTTACATATTTGGAACACTTGGAGAGTCGGCGTACGAAGAATTGAGCGTAACTTTTGCACACGGTGTCCGTTTTTGGACGATAAGTACTTTTTGGAAATGGTGTGACCGTTTTGGATTGAACTCACACGTACGAGGGATTGTGGCCATTTTTCGAAAGAATGAGCACTTGCATATTTAGAACGCTTGGAGAGTTAGCGGATGAAGAATTGAGCGGAACTTTTGCACAAGGTGTCCGTTTTCGGCCCATATGTACTTTTTGGAAATGTAGCGACCGTTTTGGATTGAACTCACCACTTCGTCATGACGTACGAGGGATTTTGGCCATTTTTTGAAAGAATGAGGACATGCATATTTGAAGCGCTGGGATTGTCTGCGTTCGAAGAATCGAGCGTAACTTTTGAAAACGGCGTCCGTTTTGGGCCCATAAGTACTTTTCAGAAATGTAGCGACCGTTTTGGATTGAACTCACGACTTCTTCCTGACGTACGAGGGATTTCAGCCATTTTTAGAAAGAATGAGCACTTGCATATTTGGAACGCTTGGAGAATCGGCTTACGAAGAATTGATCGTAACTTTTGTACACGATGTCCGTTTTGGGCCCATAAGTACTTTTTGGAAATGCAGCGACCGTTTTTGATTGAACTCACCACTTCGTCGTGACGTACGAGGATTTTGGCCATTTTTTGAATAAATGAGTACTTGCATATTTAGAACGCTTGGAGAGTCGGCGGACGAAGAATTGAGCGTAACTTTAGCACACGGTGTCTGTTTTGTGCCCATAAGTACTTTTTGGAAATGTAGCGACCATTTTGGATTGAACTCACCACTTCATCGTAACGTACGAGGGATTTTGGCCATTTTTCGAAAGAATGAGCACTTGCATATTTGGAACGCTTGGAGAGTGGACGGACGAAGAATTGAGCGTAACTTTTGCACACGGTGTCCGTTTTGAGCCCATAAGTACTTTTTGGAAATGTAGCGACCGTTTTGGATTGAACTCACCTTTTCATCGTGACGTAAGAAGGATTTCGGCCATTTTTTGAAAGAATGAGCACTTGCATATTTGAAGCGCTTGGATTGTCCGCGTTCGAAGAATCGAGTGTAATGTCTGAAAACGGCGTCCGTTTTAGGCCCATAAGTACTTTTTAGAAATGTAGCGACCGTTTTGGATTGAACTCACGACTTCATCGTGACGTATAAGGGGTTTCAGCCATTTTTAGAAAGAATGAGCACCTTCATATTTGGAACGCTTGGAGAGTTAGCTTACGAAGAATTGAGCGTAACTTTTGCACACGGTGTCCGTTTTTGGACGATAAGTACTTTTTGGAAATGGAGCGACCGTTTTGGATTGAACTCACACGTACGAGGGATTTTGGCCATTTTTCGAAAGAATGAGCACTTGCTTATTTAGAACGCTTGGAGAGTTAGCGGACGAAGAATTGAGCGGAACTTTTGCACACGGTGTCCGTTTTGGGCCCATAAGTACTTTTTGGAAATGTAGCGACCGTTTTGGATTGAACTCACTACTTCATCGTGACGTACGAGGGATTTTGGCCATTTTTTAAAAGAATGAGGACTTGCATATTTGAAGCGCTAGGATTGTCTGCGTTCGAAG
Organism: Olea europaea var. sylvestris; assembly: GCF_002742605.1. NCBI lineage: Eukaryota > Viridiplantae > Streptophyta > Magnoliopsida > Lamiales > Oleaceae > Olea > Olea europaea. Next base: position 22,864 of record NW_019254151.1, read on the forward strand.
AATCGAGCGTAACTTTTGAAAACGACGTCCGTTTTGGGCCCATAAGTACTTTTCAGAAATGTAGCGACCGTTTTGGATTGAACTCACGACTTCTTCGCGACGTACGAGGGATTTCAGCCATTTTTAGAAAGAATGAGCACTTGCATATTTGGAACGCTTGGAGAGTCAGCTTACGAAGAATTGAGCGTAACTTTTGTACACGGTGTCGTTTTGGGCCCATAAGTACTTTTTGGAAATGCAGCGATCGTTTTTGATTGAACTCACCACTTCATCATGACGTACGAGGATTTTGGCCATTTTTCAAATGAATGAGCACTTGCATAATTAGAACGCTTGGAGAGTCAGCGGACGAAGAATTGATCGTAACTTTTGCACACGTTGTCCGTTTTTGGGCCCATAAGTACTTTTTGGAAATGTAGCGACCATTTTGGATTGAACTCACTACTTCGTTGTGACGTAGGAGGGATTTTGGCCATTTTTCGAAAGAATGAGCACTTGCATATTTGGAACGCTTGGAGGGTCGACGGACGAAGAATTGAGCGTAACTTTTGCACACGGCGTCCGTTTTGAGCCCATAAGTACTTTTTGGAAATGTAGCGACCGTTTTGGATTGAACTCACCACTTCGTCGTGACGTAAGAAGGATTTCAGCCATTTTTTGAAAGAATGAGTACTTGCATATTTGAAGCGCTTGGATTGTCCGCGTTCGAAGAATCGAGCATAACTTCTGAAAACGGCATCCGTTTTGGGCCCATAAGTACTTGTCAGAAATGTAGCGACCGTCTTGGATTGAACTCACAACTTTATCATGACGTACAAGGGATTTTAGCCATTTTTAGAAAGAATGACAACTTTCATATTTGGAACGCTTGGAGAGTCGGCTTACGAAGAATTGAGCGTAACTTTTGTACACGGTGTCCGTTTTGGGCCCATAAGTACTTTTTGGAAATGCAGCGACCGTTTTGTATTGAACTCACCACTTCGTTATGACGTACGAGGGATTTTTGCTATTTTTCGAAAGAATGAGCACTTGCATATTTGGAACGCTTGGAGAGTCGGCCGACGCAGAATTGAGCGCAACTTTTGCACACGGTGTCCGTTTTTGGACGATAAGTACTTTTTGGAAATGTAACGACCGTTTTGGGTTGAACTCACCACTTCGTCGTGACGTACGAGGGATTTTGTCCATTTTTCAAAAGAATGAGCACTTGCATATTTAGAACGCTTGGAGAGTTAGCGGACGAAGAATCGAGCGTAACTTTTACACACGGTGTCCGTTTTGGGCCCATAAGTACTTTTTGGAAATGTAGCGACCGTTTTGGATTGAACTCACCACTTCGTCGTGACGTACGAGGGATTTTGGCCATTTTTCGAAGGAATGAGCATTTGCATATTTAGAACGCTTGGAGAGTCGACAGACGAAGGATTGTCTGTAATTTTGCACACGGTGTCCGTTTTGGGCCCATAAGTCCTTTTTGGAAATGTAACGACCGTTTTGGATTGAACTCATCTCTTCGTCATGACGTATGAGGGATATTGGCCATTTTTTAAAAGAACGAGCACTTGCATATTTAGAACGCTTGGAGAGTTGGCGAACGAAGAATTGAGCGTAACTTTTGCACACGGTGTCCGTTTTGGGCCCATAAGTACTTTTTGGAAATGTAGCGACCATTTCAGTGTGAACTCCCAACTTCATCGTGACGAACGAGGGATTTTGGCCACTTTTTTAAAGAATGAGCACTTGCATATTTAGAACACTTGGAGAGTCGACGGACGAAGAATTGAGCGTAACTTTTGCACATGATGTCCATTTTGGGCCCATAGGTACTTTTTGGAAATGTAGCGACCGTTTTGGATTGAACTCACCACTTCGTCATGACGTACGAGGGATTTTGGCCATTTTTCGAAAGAATGACCACTTGCATATTTGGAAAGCTTGGAGTGTCGACGGATGAAGAATTGAGCGTAACTTTTGCACACGGTGTCCCTTTTTGGCCCATAAGTACTTTTTGGAAATGTAGCGACCGTTTTGGTTTGACCTCACATCTTCGCTGTGACGTACAAGGGATTTTGGCCATTTTTTGAAAGAATGAGGACTTGTATATTTCAAGCGCTTGGATTGTCCGCGTTCGAAGAATCGAGCGTAACTTTTGAAAACAGCGTCCGTTTTCGGCCCATAAGTTCTTTTTGGAAATGCAGCGATCGTTTTGGATTGAACTCCCGACTTCATCGTGACGTACAAGGGATTTCAGCCATTTTTAGAAAGAATGAGCACTTTCATATTTGGAACGCTTGGAGAGTCGGCGGACGAAGAATTGAGCATAACTTTTGCACACGGTGTCCGTTTTGGGCCTATAAGTACTTTTTGGAAATGTAGCGATCGTTTTGGATTGAACTCCCGACTTCATCGTGACGTACAAGGGATTTCAGCCATTTTTAGAAAGAATGAGCACTTTCATATTTGGAACGCTTGGAGAGTCGGCGGACGAAGAATTGAGCATAACTTTTGCACACGGTGTCCGTTTTGGGCCCATAAGTCGTGACTTACGAGGGATTTAGGCCATTTTTCGAAAGAATGAGCACTTGCATATTTGGAACGCTTGGAGAGTCGGCTTACGAAGAATTAAGCATAACTTTTGTACACGGTGTCCGTTTTGGGCCCATAAGTCGTGACTTACGAGGGATTTAGGCCATTTTTCGAAAGAATGAGCATTTGCATACGTAAAATGCCTGGAGAGTCGGGGGACGAAGAATTGAGCGTAACTTTTGCACACGGTGTCCATTTTGGGCCCATAAGTACTTTTTCGAAATGTAGCGACCGTTTTGAATTGAACTCACCACTTCATCGTGACGTACGAGGGATTTTGGCCATTTTTCAAAAGAATGAGGACTTGCATATTTAGAACGCTTGGAGAGTCAGCGGACGAAGAATTGAGCGTAACTTTTGCACACGGTGTCCGTTTTGGGCTTATAAGTACTTTTTGGAAATGTAGCGACCATTTTGGATTGAACTCACCACTTCGTCGTGACGTAAGAAGGATTTTGACCATATTTTGAAAGAATGAGCACTTGAATATTTGAAGCGCTTGGATTTTCCACGTTCGAAGAATCGAGCGTAACTTTTGAAAACGGCGTCCGTTTTGGGCCCATAAGTACTTTTAAGAAATGTAGCGACCGTTTTGGATTGAACTCACGACTTCAACATGACGCACGAGGGATTTCAGCCATTTTTAGAAAGAATGAGCACTTACATATTTGGAACGCCTGGAGAGTCGGCTTGCGAAGAATTGAGCATAACTTTTGTACACGGCGTCCATTTTGGGCCCACAAGTACTATCTGGAAATGCAGCGACCGTTTTGGATTGAACTCACCACTTCGTCATGATGTACGAGGGATTTTGGCTATTTTTCAAAAGAATGAGCACTTGCATATTTAGAACGCTTGGAGAGTCGGCCGACGAAGAATTGAGCATAAATTTTGCACACGGTGTCCATTTTGGGCCCATAAGTACTTTTTGAAAATGGAGCGATAGTTTTTGATTGAACTCACCACTTCGTCATGACGTACGAGGGATTTTGGCCATTTTTCGAAAGAATGAGCACTTGCAAATTTAGAACGCTTGGAGAGTCGGTGGAGGAAGAATTGAGTGTAACTTTTGCACACGGTGTCCGTTTTTGGCCCATAAGTACTTTTTTGATATGTAGCGATCGTTTTGGTTTGAACTCACATCTTCGTCGTGACGTACGAGGGATTTTGGCCATTTTTTGAAAGAATGAGGACTTACGTATTTGAAGCACTTGGATTGTCCGCGTTCGAAGAATCGAGCGTAACTTTTGAAAATAGCGTCCGTTTTGGGCCCATAAGTCCTTTTTGGAAATGCAGCGACCATTTTGGATTGAACTCACGACTTCTTCGTGACGTATGAGGGATTTAGGCCATTTTTCGAAAGAATGAGCACTTTTATATTTGGAAGGCATTGATTGTCGGCGTTCGAAGAATTGAGCGTAACTTTCGCACACGGTGTCCGTTTTCGGCCCATAAGTACTTTTTGGAAATGTAGCGACCGTTTTGGTTTGAACTCACATCTTCGTCATGACGTACGAGGGATTTTGGCCATTTTTTGAAAGAATGAGGACTTGCGTATTTGAAGCGCTAGGATTGTCTGCGTTCGAAGAATCGAGCGTAACTTTTGAAAACGGCATCCATTTTGGGCCCATAAGTACTTTTCAGAAATGTAGCGACCGTTTTGTATTGAACTCACGACTTCTTCGTGACGTATGAGGGATTTCAGCCATTTTTAAAAAGAATGAGCACTTTCATATTTGGAACGCTTGGAGAGTCGGCTTACGAAGAATTGATCGTAACTTTTGTACACGGTGTCCGTTTTGGGCCCATAAGTACTTTTTGGAAATGCAGCGAACGTTTTTGGTTGAACTCACCACTTCGTCGTGACGTACGAGGATTTTGGCCATTTTTCGAATGAATGAGCACTTGCATATTTGAAGCGCTTGGATTGTCCGCGTTCGAAGAATCGAGCGTAATGTCTGAAAACGGCGTCCGTTTTAGGCCCATAAGTACTTTTTAGAAATGTACCGACCGTTTTGGATTGATCTCACGACTTCATCGTGACGTACAAGGGGTTTCAGCCATTTTTAGAAAGAATGAGCACTTTCATATTTGGAACGCTTGGAGAGTTGGCTTACGAAGAATTGAGCGTAACTTTTGCACACGGTGTCCGTTTTTGGACAATAAGTACTTTTTGGAAATGGAGCGACCGTTTTGGATTGAACTCACACGTACGAGGGATTTTGGCCATTTTTCAAAAGAATGAGCACTTGCTTATTTAGAACGCTTGGAGAGTTAGCGGACGAAGAATTGAGCGGAACTTTTGCACACGGTGTCCGTTTTGGGCCCATACGTACTTTTTGGAAATGTAGCGAACGTTTTGGATTGAACTCACCACTTCATCGTGACGTACGAGGGATTTTGGCCATTTTTTAAAAGAATGAGGACTTGCATATTTGAAGTGCTAGGATTGTCTGCGTTCGAAGAATCGAGCGTAACTTTTGAAAACGGCGTCCGTTTTGGGCCCATAAGTACTTTTCAGAAATGTATCGACCGTTTTGGATTGAACTCACGACTTCTTCGTGACGTACGAGGGATTTCAACCATTTTTAGAAAGAATGAGCACTTGCATATTTGGAACGCTTGGAGAGTCGGCTTACGAAGAATTGAGCGTAACTTTTGTACACGGTGTCGTTTTGGGCCCATAAGTACTTTTTGGAAATGCAGCGATCGTTTTTTATTGAACTCACCACTTCATCATGACGTACGAGGATTTTGGCCATTTTTCAAATGAATGAGCACTTGCATAATTAGAACGCTTGGAGAGTCCGCGGACGAAGAATTGATCGTAACTTTTGCACACGTTGTCCGTTTTGGGCCCATAAGTACTTTTTGGAAATTTAGCGACCATTTTGGATTGAACTCACCACTTCGTTGTGACGTAGGAGGGATTTTGGCCATTTTTCGAAAGAATGAGCACTTGCATATTTGGAATGCTTGGAGGGTCGACGGACGAAGAATTGAGCGTAACTTTTGCACACGGCGTCCGTTTTGAGCCCACAAGTACTTTTTGGAAATGTAGCGACCGTTTTGGATTTAACTCACCACTTCGTCGTGACGTAAGAAGGATTTCGGCCATTTTTTGAAAGAATGAGCACTTGCATATTTGAAGCGCTTGGATTGTCCGCGTTCGAAGAATCGAGCGTAACTTCTGAAAACGGCGTCCATTTTGGGCCCATAAGTACTTGTCAGAAATGTAGCGACCGTCTTGGATTGAACTCACAACTTTATCATGACGTACAAGGGATTTTAGCCATTTTTAGAAAGAATGACAACTTTCATATTTGGAACGCTTGGAGAGTCGGCTTACGAAGAATTGAGCGTAACTTTTGTACACGGTGTCCATTTTGGGCCCATAAGTACTTTTTGGAAATGCAGCGACCGTTTTGGATTAAACTCACCACTTCGTTATGACGTACGAGGGATTTTGGCTATTTTTCGAAAGAATGAGCACTTGCATATTTGGAACGCTTGGAGAGTCGGCCGACGCAGAATTGAGCTTAACTTTTGCACACGGTGTCCATTTTTGGACGATAAGTACTTTTTGGAAATGTAGCGACCGTTTTGGATTGAACTCACCACTTCATCGTGACGTACGAGGGATTTTGTCCATTTTTCAAAAGAATGAACACTTGCATATTTAGAACACTTGGAGAGTTAGCGGACGAAGAATTGAGCATAACTTTTGCACACGGTGTCCGTTTTGGGCTCATAAGTACTTTTTGGAAATGTAGCGACCGTTTTGGATTGAACTCACCACTTCGTCGTGACGTACGAGGGATTTTGGCCATTTTTCGAAGGAATGAGCATTTGCATATTTAGAATGCTTGGAGAGTCGACAGACGAAGGATTGTGCATAATTTTGTACACGGTGTCCGTTTTGGGCCCATAAGTCCTTTTTGGAAATGTAAAGACCGTTTTGGATTGAACTCATCTCTTCGTCGTGACGTATGAGGGATATTGGCCATTTTTTAAAAGAACAAGCACTTGCATATTTAGAACGCTTGGAGAGTCGGTGAACGAAGAATTGAGCGTAACTTTTGCACACGGTGTCCATTTTGGGCCCATAAGTACTTTTTGGAAATGTAGCGACCATTTCAGTTTGAACTCCCAACTTCATCGTGACGTACGAGGGATTGTGGCCATTTTTTTAAAGAATGAGCACTTGCTTATTTAGAACACTTGGAGAGTCGACAGACGAAGAATTGAGCGTAACTTTTGCACATGATGTCCATTTTGGGCCCATAGGTACTTTTTGGAAATGTAGCGACCGTTTTGGATTGAACTCACCACTTCGTCGTGACGTACGAGGGATTTTGGCCATTTTTCGAAAGAATGACCACTTGCATATTTGGAAAGCTTGGAGTGTCGACGGATGAAGAATTGAGCGTAACTTTTGCACACGGTGTCCCTTTTGGGCCCATAAGTACTTTTTGGAAATGTAGCGACCGTTTTGGTTTGACCTCACATCTTCACTGTGACGTACGAGGGATTTTGGCCATTTTTTGAAAGAATGAGGACTCGTATATTTCCAGCGCTTGGATTGTCCGCGTTCGAAGAATCGAGCGTAACTTTTGAAAACAGCGTCCGTTTTCGGCCCATAAGTTCTTTTTGGAAATGCAGCGACCGTTTTGGATTGAACTCACCACTTCATCACGACGTATGAGGGATTTCGGCCATTTTCGAAAGAATGAGCACTTGCATATTTGGAACTCTTGGAGAGTCAGTGTACGAAGAATTGAGCGTAACTTTTGCACACGGTTTCCGTTTTGGGCCCATAAGTACTTTTTGGAAATGTAGCGACCGTTTTGGATTGAACTCACGACTTCATCGTGACGTACAAGGGATTTCAGCCATTTTTAGAAAGAATGAGCACTTTCATATTTGGAACGCTTGGAGAGTCGGCTTACGAAGAATTAAGCATAACTTTTGTACACGGTGTCCGTTTTGGGCCCATAAGTAATTTTTAGAAATGCAGCGACCGTTTTGGATTGAACTCACCACTTCGACGTGACGTACAAGGGATTTTGGCCATTTTTTGAAAGAATGAGCACTTGCATATTTAGAACGCTTGGAGAGTCGCCGGACGAAGAATTGATCGTAACTTTTGCACACGGTGTCCGTTTTGGGCCCATAAGTACTTTTTGAAAATGTAGCGACCGTTTTGGATTGAACTCACCACTTCGTCATGACGTACAAGGGATTTTGGCTATTTTTCGAAAGAATGAGCACTTGCATATTTGGAACGTTTGGAGAGTCGGCCGACGAAGAATTGAGCGTAACTTTTGCACACGGCGTCCATTTTTGGACGATAAGTACTTTTTGGAAATGGAGCGACCGTTTTGGATTGAACTCACCACTTCGTCGTGACGTACGTGGGATTTTGGCCATTTTTCGAAAGAATGAGCACTTGCATATTTAGAACGCTTGGAGAGTTAGCGGACGAAGAATTGAGCGGAACTTTTGCACATGGTGTCCGTTTTGGGCCCATAAGTACTTTTTGGAAATGTAGCAACCGTTTTGGATTGAACTCACCACTTCGTCGTGACGTACGAGGGATTTTGCCCATTTTTTGAAAGAATGAGGACTTGCATATTTGAAGCGCTAGGATTGTCTGAGTTCGAAGAATCGAGCACAACTTTTGAAAACGGCGTCCGTTTTAGACCCATAAGTTCTTTTTGGAAATGCAGCGACCGTTTTGGATTGAACTCACCACTTCATCATGACGTATCAGGGATTTCGGCCATTTTCGAAAGAATGAGCACTTGCATATTTGGAACTCTTGGAGAGTCGGCGTACGAAGAATTGAGCGTAACTTTTGCACACGGTGTCTGTTTTGGGCCCATAAGCACTTTTCAGAAATGTAGCGACCGTTTTGGATTGAACTCACGACTTCTTCGTGATGTACGAGGGATTTCAGCCATTTTTAGAAAGAATGTGCACTTGCATATTTGGAACGCTTGGAGAGTCGGCTTACGAAGAATTGAGCGTAACTTTTGTACACGGCGTCCGTTTTGGGCCCATAAGTACTTTTTGGAAATGTAGCGACCGTTTTGATTTGAACTCAATACTTCATCGTGACGTACGAGGGATTTTGGCCATTTTTCAAAAGAATGAGCACTTGCATATTTAGAAAGCTTGGAGAGTTGGCGGACAAAGAATTGAGCGTAACTTTTGCACACGGTGTCTGGTTTGGGCCCATAAGCACTTTTTGGAAATGTAGCGACCGTTTTGGATTGAACTCACCACTTCGTCGTGACGCACGAGGGATTTTCGCCATTTTTTGAAAGAATGAGCACTTGCATATTTGGAACGCTTGGAGAGTCGACGGACGAAGAATTGAGCGTAACTTTTGCACACGGTGTCCGTTTTGAGCCCATAAGGACTTTGGAAATGTAGCGACCATTTTGGATTGAAATCACCACTTCGTCATGACGTAAGATGGATTTCGGCCATTTTTTGAAAGAATGAGCACTTGCATATTTGAAGCGCTTGGATTGTCTGCGTACGAAGAATCGAGCGTAACTTTTGAAAACGGCGTCCGTTTTGGGCCCATAAGTACTTTTCAGAAATGTAGCGACCATTTTGGATTGAACTCACGACTTCTTCGTGACGTACGAGGGATTTCAGCCATTTTTAGAAAGAATGAGCACTTGCATACTTGGAACGCTTGGAGAGTTGGCTTATGAAGAATTGAGCGTAACTTTTGTACACGGTGTCGTTTTGGACCCATAAGTACTTTTTGGAAATGCAGCGACCTTTTTTGATTGAACTCACCACTTCGTCGTGACGTACGAGGATTTTGGCCATTTTTCTAAAGAATGAGCACTTGCATATTTAGAAAGCTTGGAGAGTCGGCGGACGAAGAATTGATTGTAACTTTTGCACACGGTGTCCGTTTTGGGCCCATAAGTATTTTTTGGAAATGTAGCAACCATTTTGGATTGAACTCACCACTTCGTCGTGACGTACGAGGGATTTTGGCCATTTTTCGAAAGAATGAGCACTTGAATATTTGTTACGCTTGGAGAGTCGACGGTCGAAGAATTGAGCGTAACTTTTGCACACGGTGTCCGTTTTGAGCCCATAAATACTTTTGGAAATGCAGCGACTGTTTTGGATTGAACTCACCACTTCGTCGTGACGTACGAGGGATTTTGGCCATTTTTCGAAAGAATGAGCACTTGCATGTTTAGAACTCTTGGAGAGTGGGCGGACGAAGAATTGATCGTAACTTTTGCACACGGTGTCCGTTTTAGGCCCATAAGTAATTTTTCGAAATGTAGTGACAATTTTGGATTGAACTCACCACTTCGTCATGACGTACGAGAGATTTTGGCTATTTTTCGAAAGAATGGGCACTTGCATATTTGGAACGCTTGGAGAGTCGGCCGACGAAGAATTGAGCGTAACTTTTGCACACGGTGTCTGTTTTTGGACGATAAATACTTTTTGGAAATGTAGCGACCGTTTTGGATTGAACTCACCACTTCGTCGTGACGTACGAGGGATTTTGACAATTTTTCAAAAGAATGAGCACTTGCATATTTAGAACGCTTGGAGAGTTAGCGGACGAAGAATTGAGCATAACTTTTGCACACGGTGTCCGTTTTGGGCCCATAAGTACTTTTTGGAAATGTTGTGACCATTTTGGATTGAACTCACCACTTCGTCGCGACGTACGAGGGATTTTGGCCATTTTTCAAAAGAATGAGCACTTGCATATTTGGAACGCTTGGAGAGTCGACGGACGAAGAATTGAGCGTAACTTTTGCACACGGTGTCCGTTTTGGCCCATAAGTACTTTTTGGAAATGTATCGACCGTTTTGGATTGAACTCACCATTTCGTCGTGACGTACGAGGGATTTTGGCCATTTTTCGAAAGAATGAGCACTTGCATATTTAGAAAATTGGAGAGTGGGGGACGAAGAATTTATCGTAACTTTTGCACACGGTGTCCGTTTTGGGCCCATAAGTAATTTTTCAAAATGTAGTGACCGTTTTGGATTGAACTCACCACTTCGTCATGACGTACGAGATTTTGGCTATTTTTCGAAAGAATGAGCACTTGCATATTTGGAACGCTTGAAGAGTCGGCCGACGAAGAATTGAGCGTAACTTTTGCACACGGTGTCTGTTTTTGGACGATAAATACTTTTTGGAAATGTAGCGACCGTTTGGGATTGAACTCACCACTTCGTCGTGACGTACGAGGGATTTTGACAATTTTTCAAAAGAATGAGCACTTGCATATTTAGAACGCTTGGGGAGTTAGCGGACGAAGAATTGAGCATAACTTTTGTACACGGTGTCCGTTTTGGACCCATAAGTACTTTTTGGAAATGTTGCGACCATTTTGGATTGAACTCACCACTTCGTCGTGACGTACGAGGGATTTTGGCCATTTTTCAAAAGAATGAGCACTTGCATATTTGGAACGCTTGGAGAGTCGACGGACGAATAATTGAGCTTAACTTTTGCACACGGTGTCCGTTTTGAGCCCATAAGTACTTTTGGAAATGTAGCGACCGTTTTGGATTGAACTCACCACTTCGTCGTGACGTAAGAAGGATTTCGGCCATTTTTTGAAATAATGAGCCCTTGCATATTTGAAGCGCTTGGATTGTCCATGTTCGAAGAATCGAGCGTAACTTCTGAAAACGGCGTCCGTTTTGGGCCCATATGTACTTTTTAGAAATGTAGCGACCGTTTTGGATTGAACTCACGACTTCATCGTGACGTACGAGGGATTTCAGCCATTTTTAGGAAGAATTAGCACTTTCGTATTTGGAGGGCTTGGATAGTCAGCTTACGAAGAATTGAGCATAACTTTTGTACACGGTGTCCGTTTTGGGCCCATAAGTACTTTTTGGAAATGCAGCGACCATTTTGGATTAAACTCACCACTTCGTCATGACGTACAAGGGGTTTTGGCCATTTTTCGAAAGAATGAGCTCTTGCATATTTAGAACGCTTGGAGAGTCGGCGGACGAAGAATTGATCGTAACTTTTGCACACGGTGTCCGTTTTGGGCCCATAAGTAATTTTTCGAAATGTAGCGACCGTTTTGGATTGAACTCACCACTTCATCATGACGTACGAGAGATTTTGGCTATTTTTCGAAAGGATGAGCACTTGCATATTTGGAACGCTTGGAGAGTCGGCCGACGAAGAATTGAGCGTAACTTTTGCACACGGTGTCTGTTTTTGGACGATAACTACTTTTTGGAAATGTAGCGACCGTTTTGGATTGAACTCACCCCTTCATCGTGACATACGAGGGATTATGACAATTTTTCAAAAGAATGAGCACTTGCATATTTAGAAAGCTTGGAGAGTTAGCGAATGAAGAATTGAGCGTAACTTTTGCACACGGTGTCTGTTTTGGGCCCATAAGTACTTTTTGGAAATGTAGCGACCGTTTTGGATTGAACTCACCACTTCATCGTGACGTACGAGGGATTTTGGCCATTTTTTGAAAGAATGAGCATTTGCATATTTAGAATGCTTGGAGAGTCGGCAGACGAAGAATTGAGCGTAACTTTTGCACACGGTGTCCGTTTTGGGCCCATAAGTACTTGTTGGAAATGGAGTGACCGTTTTGGATTGAACTCATCTCTTCATTGTGACGTATGAGGGATTTTGGCCATTTTTTAAAAGAACGAGCAATTGCATATTTAGAACGCTTGGAGAGTCGACGGACAAATAATTCAGCGTAACTTTTGCACACGGTGTCCGTTTTGGGCCCATAAGTACTTTTTGGAAATGTATCGACCATTTCAGTTTGAACTCCCAACTTCGTCGTGACGCACGAGGGATTTTGGCCATTTTTCGAAAGAACGAGCATTTGCATATTTAGAACACTTGGAGAGTCGCGGACGAAGAATTGATCGTAACTTTTGCACACGGTGTCCGTTTTGGGCCCATAAGTACTTTTTGAAAGTGTAGCTACCGTTTTGGATTGAACTCACCACTTCGTCATGACGTACGAGGGATTTTGGCTATTTTTCGAAAGAATGAGCACTTGCATATTTGGAACGCTTGGAGAGTCGGCCGACGAAGAATTGAGCGTAACTTTTGAACACGGTGTCCCTTTTTGGACGATAAGTACTTTTTGGAAATGTAGCGACCATTTTGGATTGAACTCACCACTTCGTCGTGACGTACGAGGGATTTTGGCCATATTTCAAAAGAATGAGCATTTGCATAGTTAGAACGCTTGGAGAGTCGGCAGACGAAAAATTGAGCGTAATTTTTGCACACGGTGTCCGTTTTGAGCCCATAAGTACTTTTTGGAAATGTAGCGAGCGTTTTGGATTGAACTCATCTCTTCGTTGTGACGTATGAGGGATTTTGGCCATTTTTTAAAAGAACGAGCACTTGTATATTTAGAACGCTTGGAGAGTCGGTGGACAAAGAATTGAGCGTAACTTTTGTACACGGTGTCCGTTTTGGGCCCATAAGTACTTTTTGGAAATGTAGCTGCCATTTTGGATTGAACTCACCACTTCTTCGTGACGTGCAAGGGATTTTGGCCATTTTTTGAAAGAATGAGTACTTGCATATTAGGAACGCTTGGAGAGTCGACGAACGAAGAATTGAGCGTAACTTTTGCACAAGGTGTCCGTTTTGGGCCCATAAGTACTTTGGAAATGTAGCGACCGCTTTGGATTGAACTCACCACTTCGTCGTGACGTAAGAAGGATTTCGGCCATTTTTTGAAAGAATGAGCACTTGCATATCAGGAACGCTTGGAGAGTCGACGAACGAAGAATTGAGCGTAACTTTTGCCCACGGTGTCCGTTTTGGGCCCATAAGTACTTTGGAAATGTAGCGACCGCTTTGGATTGAACTCACCACTTCGTCGTGACGTAAGAAGGATTTCGGCCATTTTTTGAAAGAATGAGCACTTGCATATCAGGAACGCTTGGAGAGTCGACGAACGAAGAATTGAGCGTAACTTTTGCCCACGGTGTCCGTTTTGGGCCCATAAGTACTTTTTGGAAATGTAGCTGCCATTTTGGATTGAACTCACCACTTCACCGTGACGTACAAGGGATTTTGGCCATTTTTTGAAAGAATGAGCACTTGCATATTTAGAATGCTTCGAGAGTCGAACGACGAAGAATTGAGCGTAACTTTTGCACACGGTGTCCGTTTTGGGCCCATAAGTACTTTTTGGAAATGGAGGGACCGTTTTGGATTGAACTCATCTCTTCATCGTGATGTATGAGGGATTTTGGCCATTTTTTAAAAGAACGAGCACTTGCATATTTAGAACACTTGGAGAGTCGGCGGACGAATAATTCAGCGTAACTTTTGCACACGGTGTCCGTTTTGGGCCCATAAGTACTTTTTGGAAATGTATCGACCATTTCAGTTTGAACTCCCATCTTCGTTGTGACGCACGAGGGATTTTGGCCATTTTTCGAAAGAATGAGCACTTGCATATTTAGAATGCTTGGAGAGTCGCGGACGAAGAATTGATCGTAACTTTTGCACACGTTGTCCGTTTTGGGCCCATAAGTACTTTTTGAAAGTGTAGCTACCGTTTTGGATTGAACTCACCACTTCATCATAACGTACGAGGGATTTTGGCTATTTTTTGAAAGAATGAGCACTTGCATATTTGGAACGCTTGGAGAGTCGGCCGACGAAGAAATGAGCGTAACTTTTGAACACGGTGTCCCTTTTTGGACGATAAGTACTTTTTGGAAATGTAGCGACCATTTTGGATTGAACTCACCACTTCGTCGTGACGTACGAGGGATTTTGGCCATTTTCCAATAGAATGAGCATTTGCATAGTTAGAATGCTTGGAGAGTCGGCAGACGAAAAATTGAGCGTAACTTTTGCACACGGTGTCCGTTTTGAGCCCATAAGTACTTTTTGGAAATGTAGCGAGCATTTTGGATTGAACTCATCTCTTCGTTGTGACGTATGAGGGATTTTGGCCATTTTTTAAAAGAACGAGCACTTGTATATTTAGAACGCTTGGAGAGTCCGCGGACAAAGAATTGAGCGTAACTTTTGTACACGGTGTCCGTTTTGGGCCCATAAGTACTTTTTGGAAATGTAGCGGCCATTTTTGGATTGAGCTCACCACTTCTTCGTGATGTGCAAGGGATTTTGGCCATTTTTTGAAAGAATGAGTACTTGCATATTTGGAACGCTTTGAGAGTCGACGGACGAAGAATTGAGCGTAACTTTTGCACACGGTGTCCGTTTTGGGCCCATAAGTACTTTGGAAATGTAGCAACCGCTTTGGATTGAACTCACCACTTCGTCGTGACGTAAGAAGGATTTTGGCCATTTTTTGAAAGAATGAGCACTTGCATATTTGAAGCGCTTGGATTGTCCATGTTCGAAGAATCGAGCGTAACTTCTGAAAATGGCGTCCGTTTTGGGCCCATATGTACTTTTTAGAAATGTAGCGACCGTTTTGGATTGAACTCACGACTTCATCGTGACGTACAAGGGATTTCAGCCATTTTTAGAAAGAATTAGGACTTTCATATTTGGAACGCTTGGAGAGTCGGCTTACGAAGAATTGAGCATAACTTTTGTACACGGTGTCCGTTTTGGGCACATAAGTACTTTTTGGAAATGCAGCGACCATTTTGGATTGAACTCACCACTTCACCGTGACGTACAAGGGATTTTGGCCATTTTTTGAAAGAATGAGCACTTGCATATTTAGAATGCTTGGAGCGTCGACGGACGAAGAATTGATCGTAACTTTTGCACACGGTGTTCGTTTTGGGCCCATAAGTAATTTTTCGAAATGTAGCGACCGTTTTGGATTGAACTCACCACTTCGTCATTACGTACGAGAGATTTTAGCTATTTTTTGAAAGAATGAGCACTTGAATGTTTGGAACGCTTGGAGAGTCGGCCGACGAAGAATTGAGCGTAACTTTTGCACACGGTGTCCGTTTTTGGATGATAAGTACTTTTTGAAAATGGAGCGACCATTTTGGATTGAACTCACCACTTCATCGTGACGTATGAGGGATTTTGGCCATTTTTCGAAAGAATGAGCAGTTGCATATTTGGAACGCTTGGAGAGTTAGCGGACGAAGAATAGAGCGGAACTTTTGCACACGGTGTCCGTTTTGGGCCAATAAGTACTTTTTGGAAATGTAGCGACCGTTTTGGATTGAACTCACCACTTCATCGTGACGTACGAGGGATTTTGGCCATTTTTTGAAAGAATGAGGAGTTGCATATTTGAAGCGCTAGGATTGTCTGCGTTCGAAGAATCGAGCGTAACTTTTGAAAACTGCGTCCGTTTTGGGCCCATAAGTACTTTTCAGAAACGTAGCGACCATTTTGGATTGAAATCATGACTTCTTCGTGATGTATGAGGGATTTCAGCCATTTTTAGAAAGAATGAGCACTTGCATATTTGGAACGCTTGGAGAGTCGGCTTACGAAGAATTGAGCATAACTTTTGTACACGATGTCCATTTTGGGCTCATAAGTACTTTTTGGAAATGCAGCGACCATTTTTGATTGAACTCACCACTTCGTCGTGACGTTCGAGGATTTTGGCCATTTTTCGAATGAATGAGTACTTGCATATATAGAACGCTTGGTGAGTCGACGGACGAAGAATTGATCGTAACTTTTGCACACGGTGTCCGTTTTGGGCCCATAAGTAATTTTTCGAAATGTAGTGACCGTTTTGGATTGAACTCACCACTTCGTCATGACGTACAAGAGATTTTGGCTATTTTTTGAAAGAATGAGCACTTGCATATTTGGAACGCTTGGAGAGTCGGCCGACGAAGAATTGAGCGTAACTTTTGCACACGGTGTCTGTTTTTGGACGATAAATACTTTTTGGAAATGTAGCGACTGTTTTGGATTGAACTCACCACTTCATCGTGACGTACGAGGGATTTTGGCCATTTTTTGAAAGAATGAGCAGTTGCATATTTGGAACGCTTGGAGAGTTAGCGGACGAAGAATAGAGCGGAACTTTTGCACACGGTGTCCGTTTTGGGCCAATAAGTCCTTTTTGGAAATGTGGCGACCATTTTGGATTGAACTCACCACTTCATCGTGACGTACGAGGGATTTTGGCCATTTTTTGAAAGAATGAGGAGTTGCATATTTGAAGCGCTAGGATTGTCTGCGTTCGAAGAATCGAGCGTAACTTTTGAAAACGGCGTCCGTTTTGGGCCCATATGTACTTTTCAGAAACGTAGCGACCATTTTGGATTGAACTCACGACTTCTTCGTGATGTATGAGGGATTTCAGCCATTTTTAGAAAGAATTAGCACTTTCATATTTGGAACGCTTGGAGAGTCGGCTTACGAAGAATTGAGCATAACTTTTGTACACGGTGTCCGTTTTGGGCACATAAGTACTTTTTGGAAATGCAGCGACCATTTTGGATTGAACTCACCACTTCACCGTGACGTACAAGGGATTTTGGTCATTTTTTGAAATAATGAGCACTTGCATATTTAGAATCCTTGGAGAGTCGACGGACGAAGAATTGATCGTAACTTTTGCACACGGTGTTCGTTTTGGGCCCATAAGTAATTTTTCGAAATGTAGCGACCATTTTGGATTGAACTCACCACTTCGTCATTACGTACGAGAGATTTTAGCTATTTTTTGAAAGAATGAGCACTTGCATGTTTGGAACGCTTGGAGAGTCGGCCGACGAAGAATTGAGCGTAACTTTTGCACACGGTGTCCTTTTTTGGATGATAAGTACTTTTTGAAAATGGAGCGACCGTTTTGGATTGAACTCACCACTTCATCGTGACGTACGAGGGATTTTGGCCATTTTTCGAAAGAATGAGCCGTTGCATATTTGGAACGCTTGGAGAGTTAGCGGACGAAGAATAGAGCGGAACTTTTGCACACGGTGTCCGTTTTGGGCCAATAAGTACTTTATGGAAATGTACAGACCGTTTTGGATTGAACTCACCACTTCGTCGTGACGTACGAGGGATTTTGGCCATTTTTCAAAAGAATGAGCACTCGCATATTTGGAATGCTTGGAGAGTCGGCAGAGGAAGAATTGAGCGTAACTTTGGCACACGGTGTCCGTTTTGGGCCCATAAGTACTTTTTGGAAATGTAGCGACCGTTTTGGATT
>NW_019254152.1:0-1195 GCF_002742605.1 Olea europaea var. sylvestris
TGTTTTTATCGCTGGAGCTAGGAGCCACGACAAGCGAACGACTGCTGAGTAGTCGTCAATATTCTCATCGTAACTTTCTCTCCTGATATCCAATTGAGGTGATTCAAAATGTATTGGAAAGTTAACTCAAAGAGCTATGATCTTCTAGAATTAGCTTTATCCAAATTCCAATATTTTCTATGTGAAAAATGTATTGCAAGTTACGACTAAGAATTTGGAACATAACTTATACGGCTCTTTGACACTCTTTAGACTTGTAGTTGCATTCCCTTGATCATAGGTGATCTTCTTGGACATCTTGGCCTCCTTCAAGGACTATACTACCAACTCCAAAAGATTTCTTGATTTTTACAACTCTTTTATATTAATCCATTTGTCTAAAGAATTGGCAATATAATAGAAACCTAACAAGATCAAAAGCGACTAGCAATTTGCACCTTCATTTAGTTAGGTTTCCAGATTCAAACTGGTGGATCTTGTACATCATATATGTCAAAAGAGTGATGCAATTTCAATAGAGTAAGTTACAAGAGGAAGGGATAGACCAAAATGAATTATGGCATGTTATAGTTGTTAGGGAGCTAGCGGCTTTAGATCTCCTAATACATCTAGCAATGAATAGCAGCGTAGTTTGTTGTTGTCTTGAAAATCCCAGGGTATGAGTACTTGTTTATGGGCTCATGATGTAGATGCTAATAGGTTTACTTGAGCTTTGAAATTATGTCACTATTATTTAATGTTGTTAGCCTTAATTTAATACGCTCGAGCAGACTTTAGTTCCATTTATTTTAGAGACTTAGCAAGGAACATATACATAAGCTGATTAAATAACTGTGCTATAGATGTCTCTTACGAGTATATGAAGTTCAGAGCCTCTATATTTGGTGGATTTCATTGGCGAATTGTACATATTAATCTACAACCCCAAAATATAAACTAGAAATATGAACTATCGAGTGCTGGCCAGGGTAAGAACTTCTGGAAAAGAGCTTATTTGGGGGTATTGAGGGACTTTGGAGAAGAACGGGAAAGGTTTCAGGTGTAATTTCAGAGATAATATTTGACTAAAAATGGAGTATAGGAGGAGAAATCACTAGTCTTTAACTGAAATTAACACATCAGTACTATGCCTTTGCTTTGGAACAAAAAGTCTTCATACCTGATAATCATCTTATAGTCTAACTCGTGATGTTTT
>NW_019254153.1:0-1195 GCF_002742605.1 Olea europaea var. sylvestris
TAATGTTAAAAGTTTTTTTACAATAGAAAATACTACTCCTATTTATACTAAAACCTAAAATATCATAAAAGGAATAAAATCCCGTGCAAAAATCAAGAAGAATTATAAAAAGATTACAATTCTAATCAAATTAGGAAACTCACGAAAAATTGCAATTAGGTCCTCGACTTTGTTCTATGCGGTCGCATAGGGTTAGCCTATGCGGTCGCATAGTTCAATTAATTTCCCTCCTGGAATTCCTTGTCGGTATACATGCGACCGCATGGGGATTATAAATATACGGTCGCCTAGTTCACATTGCTTCTTCCAACTTCCATTGCTCGTATCATATTGATCCAAGTCTATTTGGCCTTCGACCCTAACGTGACACTGGCTCCATTTTGCGTCCCAAACATGATTTCATCATTAGTGGCTTTAACTGTAATGCCCCGAATTCTCTAGCAACCCGGAACGTTACCAAGCGTGAATTGATTAATAAAGTGCTTGAGGCAAATACATTTTAATATAACGAGGAATTTAGTAAAAATTGAACAACCTTAACAAAAGGTAAATTAAATTAAATAACATATGCGGAACAATTTGGAATCATACCTTTTATCAAACATTAATAAAAGTAGTTCTAACAAATAATAAAAATAGGACTAATTGAAAGTTATGACGTGACTCACAATTGAGTCTAAATTTAAAAATAATAATAATCAACTGTTATTAAATATTCTAGTGTTTCTAAAAATTAAAGTACTTCATGATGGAGATCCATTGGTCCAATATGCATCCATCCACCGCCATCCAGCATACTAATTTCTACCTGAAAATTGTAAATAGCGAGGGATGAGTATAACAAATTATACTCAATGAGATGCTTTCTACTCCATATTCAAATCAAACGTGAAATTATGCATAAATTCTCTTACCAACATAACATGATAATTATCACACCATGACAAATGATAATTCAAGCAAGCACTGCAAATATCATGAAGGCTAAATTGTGCCTTAAACTGTATCATGATTTCTCCCAAAGGAGCTCTGAACTGAAGTAATTAAATCCATGCATAACAACGTATTTGAAAAGATGTGGACAAACCACTAATAGCACTGAGCATCTCACCTTTGAAGATGAACGTGGAAAACAAAATTGCTGAAAACGTGATTCTTTATTGAAATTCCAAAGCCTTAAAAAGCCTTAATAATA
>NW_019254154.1:0-1195 GCF_002742605.1 Olea europaea var. sylvestris
TTTTACATAATGTAGTTTGTCCATTATGAACAATATATAATCATTCTCTTTTTATACTATAATCTTCTAATCCATTTAGAAAGCTCATTCCTAAAAGTATATGAAAATTTATATCCATACTCTTATCTATATAACATGGTATAAAAGATCTATTCCTCCTATTTTTATTGGTACCTTAACTTCTAAATCTATTATATGTACTTGTCCATCAAAAGTTACATACTTATACGGTTCAGTTTTATGAGATATTAGTCCTTTATTTCTAATCAAAGCTATATGACATTCACTAGCTCATATATCTATTAATATATTTTTCTTCCATTATAATATTCTCCTTCTATTTTCATATTTCCAGCATTCCTATATAGTTTTACTCCTTTTATTTTGTTGGTTTCTTCTAACTGGTTTTTATTAGGTATTTTAAAACTTTTTGATCTTTTAATTAATTTTTCATCCTTAAATATAATATTATTAGAACATTCTCCTTCATTTAATTCTGTTATTTCAGGTTTATTTTTTGTTATATTAAACTCATATTCTTCTGGAATTAAACTTATTTGTTTATTTGGTTATATTATTTTACTAATATCTTTACATTCTTTATGAACTTCAATATATGGTTTATTAGAATAAATATTTCCATAATTAGAATTGGTAAATGTATATAAAGCTCTATATTCTATAGTCATAATTTGATCACCTGGTTGCATGATATCATCTCTATGAAGTTTAAAATGTAGTTCTAAAACTTCATTAAAATTTTTGTCTTTTAATAATACACAATATTTTGGATAACATGTAAACATAATTTTTTGGTATGCTAGATTTCTTTCTATTGTTCCTAAATGACTATCTTTTAATTTTATTATTTTTCCATCATGTAAAGTTATAATTAAGGGTGAATCTATTCCTTCTCTAAATAGTGATTTAAACATTATTTGTATTCCTGCTAAATGAACATATTGGATTTTTTCACTCTGTTTTTTGCTAATCTTTATCAATAATTCATCAACTGTATTTTTTGTTAGAAGATTTAATTTATGTTATCCATAAGTTGTCGTTACATCTATGGTTTTTTCTATTTTGTGATATTCATTTATTGATATTTTTTTTCTTTTTCGAATTCTATCAAAGACTTCCCATTTTTCTATTTTTAAGTCTAAGGATAGTTTTCGCAATTTTCTAAATTTATTAT
>NW_019254155.1:0-1195 GCF_002742605.1 Olea europaea var. sylvestris
AAAACCACTTTTCATTGGCTCGATTCCAATCGAATTAGACTAGCAATTTGCCGAAAACGACCAAACCAGAATTTATCATGAAATCGAAAAACTCTTTTCATTGGCTCGATTCGAATCGAATTAGACTAGTAATTAGCCGAAAAATGAGCAAACCTGAAGTTATCATGAAATCGAAAAACACATTTTATTTGCTCAATTCCAATCGAATTAGACTAGCAAGTCGCCAAAAACGAACAGACCCGAAGTCATCATGAAATCGAAACTCACTTTTCATTGGCTCGATTCCAATCGAAATAGACTAGCAGTTCGCCGAAAAGGAATAAACCCGCAATTATCATGAAATCGAAAACCACTTTTCATTGGCTCGATTCCAATCGAATTAGACTAAGAATTCTACAAAAATGATCAAACCCGAAGTTATCATGAAATCAAAAACCACTTTTTATTGGCTCGATTCCAATCGAAATAGACTAGCAGTTCGTCGAAAAGGAACAAACCCAAAGTTATCATGAAATCAAAAACAACTTTTCGTTGGCTCCATTCCAATCGATTTAGACAAGGAATTCGCCAAAAACGAACAAACTCGAAGTTATCATGAAATCAAAAACCAGTTTTCATTGGCTAAATTCCAATCATATTAGACTCGCAATTTGCTAAAAATGAACAAACCTGAAGTTCATTATGAAATCAAAAACTACCTTTCATTGGCTCCATTCCAATCGAATTAGACTAGCATTTCGCCAAAAACGCACAAACCCTAAGTTATCATGAAATCAAAATTGACCTTTCACTGGCTCGATTCCAATCGAATTAGACAAGCAATTGGCCGAAAACGATCAAACCCGAGGTTATCATGAAATAAAAAACCACTTTTCATTGGCTCAATTCCAATCGAATTAGACTAGCAATTCTCCAAAAATGAACAAACTCGAAGTTCTCATGAAATCAAAAAACAGTTTTCATTGGCTCCATTCCAATCGAATTAGACTAGCATTTCGCCAAAAATGAGCAAACCCAAAGTTATCATGAAATCGAAAGCCACTTTTCATTGCCTCAATTCCAATCGAATTAGACTAGCAATTCGCCTAAAACGAACAAACCCGAAGTCATCAGGAAATCAAAACCCACTTTTCATTGGCTTAATTCCAATCGAAATAGACTAGCAGTTTGTCGAAAAGGAACAAACCCGAAATTA
>NW_019254156.1:0-1195 GCF_002742605.1 Olea europaea var. sylvestris
TCCCAATGTTGTCAAAACTCCACTCTACGCATTGAATCAGGGTTTGCAAACATCACCAATGGTTCCAGAAGGGTCGAAATCCCCAAAACCTAAACCATAAACCCCAAACCCTGAAACCTAAACCAAAACCAAACCCTAAACCACACTTTCTGTCTCTAACCCAAAACGCTCTCCCTTCTCTCTAGAATGGGAGACAAATCACAAATCTTCAAAAATCTAGATCTACCACCCGACATACCACCTTTACCCGGTGGATTTCAACCCCAAACAACCAAAAATCAGCCAGTACTCCAAGCCACAATGGTTTTGGAAGCAATAGAATCAGATTTATATGAAAACGTTGATGGTACGAATCCCAATATTGTCAAAACTCCACTCTACGCATTGAATCAGGGTCTGGGACCATCGCCAATGACTCCAGAAGGGTCGAAATCCCTAAACCCTAAACCATAAACCCCAAACCCTGAAACCTAAACTAAAACCAAACCCTAAACCACACTTTCTGTCTCTAACCCAAAACGCTCTCCCTTCTCTCTAGAATGGGAGACAAATCACAAACCTTCAAAAATCTTGATCCACCACCCGATATACCACCTTTACCCAATGGATTTCAACCCTAAACAACCCAAAATCTTCCAGGACTTCACGCTACAATGGTTTTGGAAGCAATAGAATCAGACTTATTTGAAAATGTTGATGGCACGAATCCCAATGTTGTCAAAACTCCAATCTACGCATTGAATCAGGGTCTGGGACCATCGCCAATGACTCCAGAAGGGTCGAAATCCCTAAACCCTAAACCATAAACTGAGTTTGAAAAATCATGGCACAAATCACAAGATCGTCGAAACACCCCCCTACGCATTGAATCAGGGTCTGGGACCATCACCAATGATTCCAGAAGGGCCGGAAACCCCGGGGGTGGTAGAGATTTCATCCGAATCGCCCGAAATTGACAGATCGGATCCCGAGGGGCCAAAAACTGATTTTTCAATTAACCCTTCCATAGAGCTCAAACAGGGACACGCGCCTGACCATCAGATTACCCATGGAAAGGCGAACCTTCGACTAAAAAATCATCGAATTCAGACTCCGGACGCGCCCTCACCGGCGATTCCGGCCAATCCTGAACTTGTTTCGGAAAACAGAACATACCGTGATGATCAGCATGAAATTCCGCATCTGCTTGTGAAAA
>NW_019254157.1:0-1195 GCF_002742605.1 Olea europaea var. sylvestris
TGAACATATAAATACTACCTTAGAAGTTGCTATGCCCTCAAGAGAAGTGTTAGGTACAAACACTATATTGAGGTTAGCTAAGGTGGAGATTGATGATAAATTCTTAGAAGCGAACTTATATGTCCTAAACATGCAAAAGTCCGACGTAATTTTGGGAATAGACTTGTTGTCTAAGAATCATGTAACTATTCTATGATTTGAACGAGAAGTGGAAATTAAGCATCTTGAAAAGTGGAATGTCATCTTTCGTAGCTAAGATAAAAGCCCTATCTCATATCATTTCGACATTGAAAGCTAAGAAACTCTTGAAATCAAAAGGTTGTAGTGGAATTTTTTTGTTAATAGTAGCTAAGGAAGATGAAAAATTGAAAGTGAGTGATGTTAAGGTAGTATGATAGTTCCTAAAGGTATTTATTGGTGATTTAAATGAAATGTCACCGAAACGAGAAGTGGAGTTCACAATTGATCTAGATCCCAGTTCCACAACCATTTCTAAGGCTTTTATAGGATACACCAAAGGAGTTATAGGAACTGAAGGCCCAAATAGAGAAATTTGTTGGAAAAAGAGTTTATCCAACCCAGTGTTTGAACATGGAAGCACTAGTGTTATTTCTCAAAAAGATAGACAGGACAATGGGGATGTGTATCGACTATCGAAAACTGAATAGAATCACCATTAAAAATAAGTATTCCCTACCCAGAATCAAAGACTTGTTTGACCAACTATGAGAGGCTAGAGTATTTTCAAATATCGACTTATGGTCGAGATATCACCAGTTGAGGATCAGATCTATTGATGTCTCAAAGGCAGCCTTTCGAACTCAGTATGGTCACTAAAGTTTTTAGTTATGCCGTTTGGCTTAACAAATGCTCCTGGACTTTTTATGGACTTGATGAATCGAATTCTCCATGAATAATTGGACCGGTTTGTCATTTTATTCATTATTGACCTCTTGATCTATTCTTAGAGTGAAGAAGCGCACAAAAAACATTTGAGAATTTCGCTAGAGATCCCCAAGAAAGAAAGACTTTTTGCAAAATTCAAGAAGTACAAATTTTGGTTAGAATGGTTGTCTTTCTTGATCATGTGGTCATAGCACAAGGAATAGAGGTGAAACCCAATAAAGTAGAGGCAATATTGAATTGGTTAAGGCCACCAAATGTGGGAAAAATTCGCAGCTTTGTGGGTTTAGCA
>NW_019254158.1:0-261 GCF_002742605.1 Olea europaea var. sylvestris
AAACAGACACTCAAGATGAGAGTGATGATGCACTTGAACAAGAGGCGATTCAGCAAGAGAATGTACAGGCACAGCAACAGCAGAAGCTTGCAGATAACTTGGATTCCTTTAGGCCACGCCGTACTTACAAGCAAGTTCTAAAGTTGGGGTCAGATGAGCCTTTGAGGCACTATGGGCAGACAAATTTGGTTGAGTATGCACTCTCGGTGGAGGATGATGAGCCTACCACTTTCAAGGAAGCTATTTTAAACAACAATAGCG
>NW_019254158.1:575-1195 GCF_002742605.1 Olea europaea var. sylvestris
GATGTCAAAACCGCCTTCTTGCACGGGGACTTGGATGAGGAGATCTATATGCATCAACTTGAGGGCTACAAGGTTGAGGATAAGGAACGTCAGGTATGTCGCTTGAGAAAATCACTATATGGATTGAAGCAATCTCCTCGGCAGTGGTACAAGCGATTTGACTCTTTCATGCTAAAGCATGGTTTCTGCAGAAGTGAGTATGACTGCTGTGTTTATATTCGGAAACTTCGAGGAGGTAACTATATCTATCTCCTTCTATATGTGGATGACATGCTTATCGCTTCGAAAAGCAAGGTGGAGATAGATAAGTTGAAATCTCAACTTGGTAAAGAGTTTGAGATGAAGGATATGGGGGCTGCTAGGAAAATACTGGGTATGAAGATTAGAAGAGAGAGGATGAACCGGCGAATGTTCTTGAGTCAGAAAGGCTACATTGAGCGGGTTATTGCTAGGTTCGGGTTGCAAGGTGCAAATTCGGTGGTAACTCCATTGGCTCCACATTTTAGGCTCTCTGGTAAACAGTCTCCTACTACAGCGGAAGGAAAGGTACGCATGGATCGTGTGCCTTATGCTAGTGCAGTTGGCAGTTTGATGTATGCCATGGTGTGTACACGCCCAGA
>NW_019254159.1:0-238 GCF_002742605.1 Olea europaea var. sylvestris
TTACCCCTGGCACGATTTTTGTTTCCGATCAACCTGTCAAATTTTAGCCCATTCCGACACCGTCGCGAAAAATGACGAAATTAACCCTGGCACGTTTTTTGTTTTCGATCAACCTGTCAAATTTTAGCCCATTCCGACACCGTCGCGAGAAATGACGAAATTGCCTTGGCGCGATTTTTGTGTCCGATCTACCTGTCGAATTTTAGCCCATTCCGACACCGTCGCGAAAAATGACGAA
>NW_019254159.1:253-1195 GCF_002742605.1 Olea europaea var. sylvestris
CGAAAAATGACGAAATTACCCCTGGCACGATTTTTGTTTCCGATCAACCTGTCAAATTTTAGCCCATTCCGACACCGTCGCGAGAAATGACGAAATTGCCCCTGGCGCGATTTTCGTGTCCGATCAACCTGTCGAATTTTAGCCCATTCCGACACCGTCGCGAAAAATGACGAAATTACCCCTGGCGCGATTTTTGTGTCCGATCTACCTATCAAATTTTAGCCCAATCCGACTCCGTCGCGAAAAATGACTAAATTGCCCCTGGCGCGATTTTTGTGTCCGATCTACCTGTCGAATTTTTGCCCATTCTGCCACCGTCGCGAAAAATGACGAAATTACCCCTGGCACGATTTTTGTTTCCGATCAACCTGTCAAATTTTAGCCCATTCCGACACCGTCGCGAGAAATGACGAAATTGCCCCTGGCACGATTTTTGTTTCCGATCAACCTGTCGAATTTATCTCATTCCGACACCGTCGCGAAAAATGACTAAATTGCCCCTGGTACGATTTTTGTTTCCGATCTACCTGTCAAATTTTAGCCCATTCCGACACCGTCGCGAAAACGGACGAAATTCCCCGGGCACGATTTTTGTTTCCGATAAACCTGTTAAATTTTAGCCCATTCCAACACCATCGCGAAAAATGACGAAATTACCCCTGGCACGATTTTTGTTTCCGGTCAACCTGTCAAAATTTGGCCCATTCCGACACCGTCGCGAAAAATGACGAAATTACCCCTGGCACGATTTTTGTTTCCAATCAACCTGTCAAAATTTGGCCCATTCCGACACCGTCGCGAAAAATGACAAAATTACGCCTGGCCCGATTTTTGTGTCCGATCTACCTATCGAATTTTCGCCCATTCCGACACCGTTGCGAAAAATGACGAAATTACCCCTGGCACGATTTTTGTTTCCGATCAACCTGTCAAATTTTAGCC
>NW_019254160.1:0-1195 GCF_002742605.1 Olea europaea var. sylvestris
TGTTAAAAATTTGCGAGTGCTCGTTCTTCAAAAAAAGGACGAAAACCCTAATACGTCACTACGAAATCGTGAGCTAAACCCAAGACGGTCGCTATATTTCCGAAAAGTACTTATGGTCCCACAACGGACACCATCTTCGAAAGTTATGCTTAATTCTTCGAACGCCATCAATCCAAATATGCAGCTGCACGTTCTTCAAAAAATGGTCAAAATCCCTCTTACGTCACGATGAAGTTTTGAATTCAATCCAAAAGGGTCGCTACATTTCCGAAAAGTACTTATGGGCCCAAAACGGACACCGTTTGCATAAGTTACGCTCATTTCTTCGAAGGTCAAAAATCCAAGCGTTAAAAATATGCGAGGGGTCATTCTTCAAAAAAAGGACGAAAACCCTAGTACGTCATTACAAAATCATGAGCTAAACGCAAAACGGTCGCTACATTTCCGAAAAGTACTTATGGTCCCACAACGGACACCGTCCTCGAAAGTTATGCTCGATTCTTCGAACGCCGTCAATCCAAATATGCAGCTGCACGTTCTTCAAAAAATGGTCAAAATCCCTCATACGTCACGACGAAGTGGTGAGTTCAATCCAAAAGGGTCGCTACATTTCCGAAAAGTACTTATAGGCCCAAAACGGACACCGTTTGCATAAGTTACGCTCATTTCTTCGAAGGTCGAAAATCCAAGCGTTAAAAATAAGCGAGAGGTCGTTATTCAAAAAAAGGACGAAAACCCTAATACGTCATTATGAAATGGTGAGCTAAACTCAAAATGGTCGCTACATTTTCGAAAAGTACTTATGGGCCCGAAACGGACACCGTTTGCAAAAGTTGCGCTAATTTCTTCGAAGGTCGACACTCCAAGCGTTCAAAATATGCGAGTGGTCGTTCTTCAAAAAAAGGATGAAAACCCTAATACGTCATTATGAAATGGTGAGCTAAACCCAAAACGGTCGCTACATTTCCGAAAAGTACTTATGGGCCCAAAACGGACACCGTTTGCATAAGTTACGCTCATTTCTTCGAAGGTCGAAAATCCAAGCGTTAAAAATATGCGATTGGTCGTTCTTCAAAAAAAGCACAAAAACCCTAATACGTCATTATGAAATGGTGAGCTAAACTCAAAATGGTCGCTACATTTTCGAAAAGTACTTATGGTCCCATAACGGACACCGTCTTCGAAAGTTATGCTC
>NW_019254161.1:0-404 GCF_002742605.1 Olea europaea var. sylvestris
TTTGTTTCCGATCAACCCGTCAAATTTTAGCCCATTCCGACACTGTTGCGAAAAATGACGAAATTGCCCCTGGCGCGATTTTTTTTCCGATCAACCTATCAAATTTGAGCCCATTCCGACACCGTTGCGTAAAATGACGAAATACCACCCGGCGCAATTTTTGTTTCCCATCAACCTGCCAAATTTTAGCCCATTCCGACGCCGTCGCGAAAAATGACGAAATTGCCTCCGGCGCGATTTTTGTTTCCGATCAACCTGTCAAATTTGACCCCATTCCGACACCGTCGCGAAAAATGACGAAATTGACCCTGGCGCGATATTTGTTTCCGATCAACCTGTCAATTTTGACCCCATTCCGACACCGTCTCGAAAAATGACGAAATTGCCCCTGGCGCGGTTTTTGT
>NW_019254161.1:529-1195 GCF_002742605.1 Olea europaea var. sylvestris
TCAAATTTGAGCCCATTCCGACACCGTTGCGTAAAATGACGAAATACCTCCCGGCGCAATTTTTGTTTCCCATCAACCTGCCAAATTTTAGCCCATTCCGACGCCGTCGCGAAAAATTATCAATAATTATCAATATACACACACACACCATATATCTACATTTTTATAAATCATGGTGTGGTGTATCTGGAGTTGTCTGTTTGAACATACTGAATTATATTACTGCTCTGTTATTAAGTATTTAAATGTTGTAAAATGCTTTCTGAAAAAATGACTTATTTTACATTGAAAATTTGTATGAGAAGTTATGAACGGCATAAAGCTAGTGTTGGAAGTTGAACAATGTAATAGGGCTCTGCTACTCGAAGTACTTATTTATCTGCAACTTGAAATGTGAATTTGTAATACCAATTCTGTACAGGAATTATTTGCATTGGAACTGTAAATTTGGATAAGATTTGTTGCTAAAGCATTAGTTATATTGTATCAAGTTCGAATACCTTCGGGGATTGATTGACACTGGCAGATAAATATCATCCTACTAATCTACCATGTGAAATATCGTACAGTAGTTTTTTATCGTACGAAATTGCCCCCGGCGCGATATTTGTTTCCGATCAACCTGTCAATTTTGAGCCCATTCCGACACCGTCTCGAAAAATGACG
>NW_019254162.1:0-1195 GCF_002742605.1 Olea europaea var. sylvestris
ATTTCCAAAAAGTACTTATGGGCCTAAAACGGACACCGTGTGCAAATGTTACGTTCAATTCTTCGTCCGCCGACTCTCCAAGCATTCTAAATATACAAGCGCTCATTATTTTGAAAAATGGCCAAAATCCCTCATACGACACAACGAAGTTGTGAGTTCAATCCAACACGGTCGCTACATTTCCAAAAAGTTCTTGTGGGCCCAAAACGGACACCGTGTGCAAAAGTTACGCTCAATTCTTCGTCCGCCAACTCTCCAAGCGTTCTAAATATGCAAGTGCTCATTATTTCGAAAAAAGGCCAAAATCCCTCATACGTCACGATGAAGTTGTGAGTTCAATCCAAAACGGTCGCAACATTTCCAAAAAGTACTTATGGGCCCAAAACGGACACCGTGTGCAAAAGTTACCCTCAATTCTTCGTACGCCGACAATCCAAGCGTTCCAAATATAAAGTGTTCATTCTTTTGAAAAATTGCCGAAATCTGTCTTACATCACGACGAAGTGGTGAGTTCAATCCAAAATGGTCGCTACATTTCCAAAAAGTTCTTGTGGGCCCAAAATGGACACCATGTGCCAAAGTTACGCTCAATTCTTCGTCCGTCGACACTCCAAGCGTTCTAAATATGCAAGTACTCATTCTTTCGAAAAATGGCCGAAATCCCTCGTACGTCACGATGAAGTGGTGAGTTCAATCCAAAACGGTCGCTACAACTCCTAAAAGTACTTATGGGCCCAAAACGGACATCGTGTGCAAAAGTTACGCTCAATTCTTCGTACGCCGACAATCCAAGCATTCCAAATATACAAGTGCTCATTCTTTCGAAAAATGGCCGAAATCCCTCCTACATCACGATGAAGTGGTGAGTTCAATCCAAAACGGCCGCAACATTTCCAAAAAGTTCTTATGGGCCCAAAACGGACACCGTGTGCAAAAGTTACGCTTAATTCTTCGTCCGCCGACTCTCCAAGCGTTCTAAATATACAAGCGCTCATTCTTTCGAAAAATGGCCAAAATCCCACGTACGACACGACGAAGTTGTGAGTTCAATCCAAAACGGTCACTACATTTTCAAAAAGTACTTATGGGCCTAAAACGGACACCGTTTGCTAAAGTTACGCTCAATTCTTCGTCCGCCGACTCTCCAAGCTTTCTAAATATACAAGCGCTCATTCTTTCGAAAAATGGCCAAAAT
>NW_019254163.1:0-1195 GCF_002742605.1 Olea europaea var. sylvestris
ATCTTCTACCTAACATAATTAATAAGGATATTAATTATTCGGAGGCCCAAACAAAGGAATTTGGCTAAAATCCCGTAATTCCTAGTTTGTACCACGAGTCCAATTTCGCAGGCCATTTCCAATCAACCTGCCAAATTTCGGCCCATTCCGACACTGTCGCGACAAATGACAAAACTGCACCTGGTACGATTTTGCTTTGTTAATTTTCTGTCCAACACTTTTTCAACTTGACATAATTAATAAAGAAATTAATTATTCGGAGGCCCAAACGAAGGAATTTGGCTAAAATCTCGTGATCCCGTGTTTGTGCCCCAAGTCCAATTTCGCGGGCTGTTTCTAATCAACCAACCGAATTTCAACCCATTCCGAAATAGTCGCGACAAATGACAAAATTGCCCCTGGTACGGTTTTTCTTTATTAATTTTCTATCCAGCACTTCTTCAACCTAACATAATTAATACGAAAATTAATTATTCAAATGCCCAAACGAAGGAATTTGGCTAAAATCCCATGATCCCGGGTCCGTGCCCCGAGTCCAATTTCACCAACCGTTTCCAATCAAGCAGCCAAGTTTTAGCCCATTCCGACACCGTTGCGATAAACGACAAAATTGCCCCTGGTGCGATTTTTCTTGGTTAATTTTCTGTCCAGCACTTCTTCAACCAGACATAATTGATAAGGAAATAAATTATTCGGAGGCCCAAACGAAGGAATTTGGCTAAAATCCCGTGATCCCGAGTTTGTGCTTCGAGTCCAATTTCGCAGGCCGTTTCCAATCAACCTGCAAATTTCGGCCCATTCCGACACCATCGTGACAAATGACAGAATTGTCTCTGATGCGATTTTTCTTCGTTAATTTTCTGTCCAGCACCT
Source organism: Olea europaea var. sylvestris (assembly GCF_002742605.1). Classification (NCBI taxonomy): domain Eukaryota; kingdom Viridiplantae; phylum Streptophyta; class Magnoliopsida; order Lamiales; family Oleaceae; genus Olea; species Olea europaea. Next base: position 874 of record NW_019254163.1, read on the forward strand.
CTTCAACTTGACATAATTAATACAGAAATTAATTATTCGAAATCCCAAACGAAAGAATTTGGCTAAAATCCTGTGATCCCGGGTCTGTGCCGCGAGTCCAATTTTGCGGCCCTTTCCAGTCAACCTGCCAAATTTCGATCGGTTCTGACACCGTTGCGACAAATCACAAAATTGCCGCTGGTGTGGTTTTCTATGTTAATTTTCTGTCTAGCACTTCTTCAACCGGACATAATTGATAAGGAAATTAATTATTCGGAGGCCCAAACGAAGTAATTTGGCTAAAATCCCGTGAGCTCGGGTCTGTGCCCCGAGTCCAATTTCG
>NW_019254164.1:0-1195 GCF_002742605.1 Olea europaea var. sylvestris
CCTTGCGACATGTACACTATGGATTACACTTTAGCTTACACTTTGCCACGTGACACTGCCCTGCTGGACAGTTTAAATTTCAAACAGTTTTTCCATCCAATTGACACTTGACAATAGTGCAAGTGTCAAACAACGCGTCAAAAATCAGTGGATAGATAGTAAAGTTCAATCGGTAAGAACCTTGCTACATATACACTATGGTGTACACGCTTTAGTTACACTTTGTCAAGTAACATGATCCTGCCGAACAGTTTAAATTTCAAACAGTTTTTCCATCCAATTAACAGTTGACAATAATGCAAGTGTAAAACAGCGTGTCAAAAATCAGTGTACAAATAGCAATGTTCAATCGATAAGAACCTTGCAACATGTACACTATGGAGAACACTTTAGTTTACACATTGCCATTTGACACTACCATGCTGGACAGTTTAAATTTCAACCAGTTTTTCCATCCAATTGACACTTGACAATAATGCAAGTTTCAAACAACGTGACGAAAATCAATGTACAAATCGCAAAGTCAATCGGTAAGAACCTTGCTACATGTACACTATGGTGTATACTTTCGTTTACACTTTGCCACGTGATATTATCCTACTGGGCAGTTTAAATTTCAAATAGTTTTCTCATCCAATTGACACTTGACAATAATGAAAGTGTCAAAAAACGTGTTGAAAATCAGTGTACAAGTAGCCAAGTTCAATTGGTAAGGACCATGCTACATATACACTATGGTGTACAGTTTAGTTTACACTTTTCCACGTGACATTAGCTTGTTAGACAATATAAATTTCAAATAGTTTTCCCATCCAATTGGCACTTGACAACAATGTAACAGTCAAAAGATGTGTCAAAAATCCGTGTACAAATAGCCATATTCAATCGGTAAGGACCTTGCTGCATGTACACTATGGTGTACTCTTTGCCACGTGACATTACACTATTGGACAGTTTAAATTTCAAACAGTTTTCCTATCCAATTGAGACTTGACCACAATACAACTATGAAACAACGTGTTCAAAATCAGTTTACAAATAGCATAGTTCAATCGGTAAGAACATTGCTACATGTACACTTTAGTTTATACTTTCCCACGTGACATTACCCTGTTGGACAGTTTAAATTTCAAATAGTTTTTTCGTCCAATTGAGACTTGACTACAAACCAAGTATCAAACAACGTGTCAAAAAT
>NW_019254165.1:0-1195 GCF_002742605.1 Olea europaea var. sylvestris
GTTAGATTCTTCATAATTATATTAAGCCCCTGCTAATTAAAATCTAGATTTTAATTTAAGTCAAAATCAACAAGTAATTTTAACGACCTATGGGTCCCACAACTTTTCATCGACAAATTTCATCTACTTTTATTAAAAACTACTTAAAATCTGATTTAAATGTCCATCAAAAAAGGCTAAAACTATATGTAAGAAGACTCGAAATATAAATCTCACATTTGAACTTGACATAAGGCCCCCAAAGTATCAAGGTTGGCCCTGTGCATATGGCTTGAATCTTCGTACTTTTTGCCATATAGGCTCAAACATTAATATGGCCAATAACAAGTGCACTTAATGAGTCTCCGTGGAGTCCTACATAGTTTAAACCACAGCTAAGGATCCAACAGTTTCTTGGTCATCACCTCCATGAGACCACACTGGCAGACAAATAAAAAATTAAGGCTTGGCCTACTATACGAAGCTTGTGTGGATCTGTAGTCCATGAAGGGTTACTGACGCCGAATTCCTTATCCCAGACTATCTTTAATGCTCGTTGGTAGTTTCAGTTAGGTATATTAATTCAGAAAAAAAAAATAGAACAGTACCTTTGTAAAAGGATTCTTGTCACTATCCTTATGTCCACTATGAATGAAATAACAATAACGGTGCTCCTAGAATGCTAATGCTAATGCTAATGCTAATGCTTGACATTAAGAATAAATAAGTTACCTAATAGTAAACCAGAACATCACAAACAATATCATAGTACAATAATGTACTAGAGTTGTAATTGCCGATATTTACCTCAATTTCTCGTATCATGCTAGCATCTGCATAATTTGAATATTCACATCTCCTGTGATTGACTTATTGGTTATTCAAAGCTTAAAATATCTAAAAGGGGTGGGCTTTCAAGGGATCTCTCGTTTTGACCATGGGCAGACCCACATGGGATCTTGTGGGGGGTCAAGTGATCCCACAAAAAGTTTTATTTTTCCAAAAATTCGGCAGTTGCCCTTTTTACCCCTAATTGCTCACATTTACGGCTACTGTTTACTGTGTTCTTCCACAAACCAAAAAAACCGAAAAAAAAGAAGAAAGAAAGAAAAAGAAAAACCTCTTCCATTCTTAAATAAATCATCATCCAATCTCTGATTTCAATTATTCTTCGATCTATTCTTCAATCTGGTAAGAAATTTTAATTGCGTGCAAA
>NW_019254166.1:0-1195 GCF_002742605.1 Olea europaea var. sylvestris
AAAAAAAATCTCAAAATATTCATTTTTCGTTCCAAAAATTTTACTAAATGTAAATTATTGTTCAATCAAGTCAATGAATCTGTTAAATGCACATTAATCATAACTAAATAATTTACAGAATAATTGATAATAATATTGTTAATGGATAAATAAATTAAATATATTGATTTTCCTATGTATCTTAACATTCATTAAATAAATCAATTGTAAGAAAATTCTCAAAATATTCATCATTTGTTCCAAAAAAATTAATAAATTTAATTTATTGTCCAATCAAGTTGAGTGAATATGTTATCATAACTAAATAGTTGACAAAAAATTAATGATAATATTGTTCAAATCGTTAAATAAATTAAATATATATTGAAACCCAAACAATAAGATAATGAATATGTAAAATGTACATTCATCATTAGTGAATAGTTGACAATATAATTAATGATAATATTTTTTAAATGATTAAATACATTAAATACATACTGAAAAATGAAAAGTGAACCATTATTGAAATAGTTAAATACATATTCAGTAAGGTATTATTGAAATAATTAAATTGTAGCAAGGATGGCATTGTCCAAAGAATGATTGATATTATTATATTTAAAAATGAAAAGTAAGTTACTATTAAAATGATTGAATTGTAGTAAAGATATAGTAGTCGAATAAAATAATAAAAAATAATTCTCACTTAATGTAATATTTAATATATTATAGATAAATCATCCAGGACTTGTAATTATGAAAGCATTGAGAAAAGGAGGCCGGGTCATGATAGTAAGCGGTGTGTAAGTTAACGAACGTAGCGAAATGGAGGTTTGCATCGGTGGAGAAGAAATTGAGGAAGAGATAATAAAGCAACATCGATAGAAGTGCGGAGTGTGGGAGAGGATTGTGGAGTATAAGTAACTGGCTAAAGCTGGCTCAGCCTCAGCGTCTCGTCGAGCTTTGGCCTTAATCTGGTCCCACAACCAAGCCTAGCCCAATTAATGAACCTACTATAAGAAGGGTAAATTAGGTCCAATGACCTATTAAACTAACTAAATTGAATACTACCTTTTTATACTAATTAAACCATTTAGCACGAATAAAATTGTTCTAAAAGTCCCAACCCCCCTCCAAAATCTAATTCAATATCTCCAATTCCAAAAGATAAACCATATTTTTCAACAGAAGTTCTCCTCTTTAGAATTTGCTG
>NW_019254167.1:0-1195 GCF_002742605.1 Olea europaea var. sylvestris
ATGACCATAAATTATATGTTATTATAACCTTAACCTATTTAGTTAATAAATGGACACTAAATAAATGGATCACAAAATTTTTATCAAATGGTCATAAATGACTATCTGATTTTTGAAAGAATTCCACAAGTTTCTTAAATTTGAAAGTATATCTTGATATTATAGTAATTATGTATTTTTTTTTCTTTTATAATTCTCATTGACCCTTAGTATATTATATTAGTCCATCGTCATAAATAAACTTGGGCATGATTAGGATAGGTTTAGCTTTAGGCCCAACACGTAATTGAAACCGACTCGATCAATTTGGATAAATTACAATCCAAATCAGTCTAATTCAGTAGTTGAAATCGAACTGAATCAAACCAACTCGAAACAATTATTTTATTCTCCTTACTTTTATTTTCTTTAGAAAATTGGAGTTTTTGTAGAAGAGACATAGATTGTAGACAAAATATTTAAGAAATAATTACGTTTGTGTTTTTATTATTTTATTTTTGAAGTTTTAAAATTTGAATTCCAAAATGAAAAACATTTTTTAAAAAACATATATCAATTGGTAAAGTCGGTTATTGACAGGTTGATTGCTTAAACCACAACCAATACTACCTGACTTTTTGATGGTTAAAATTAATCGAATCAAAATGATTTTTTGGTTTAAACTGACCCGACCTGAATTGATTTGGTTGGTTTGATGATTTTTTTTTAATTTTTTGCCCACCCCTAATTATGATAAAACACACTTGATCTCTAATTCACTTATAATTGCTTTCCCTAGTGTCTAGTTATTATTATTTTATGGGAAATTTCATAATTAAGAGGTTAAGTATCACCAATCTCAAAACTAAAAACAAAGGCTTCAAATTTCAAAAATCAGATATTTATTAAATTTTATATAATGATTTAATTAATTAAATATATTAAAGTTACAGATCTATACAATTTGGTCACAAATTAATGATTTAGTTAGTCACATATTATTCTTTTGTCACAAATCATAATTTTAAATGTCACAAATTATTTTACGATCAAAATTCAAAAAATTTATAGATCACAATTTTTTTATCGATCACAAATCAAAAATTTATCCACAAATCAAAAGTATTATAAGTCACAACTTATTATACAATTATAAATTATCAATCACAAATTAAGAATTATTTAGATCATACATTATTTCTTGGTTACAATTTAT
>NW_019254168.1:0-1195 GCF_002742605.1 Olea europaea var. sylvestris
TGACGAAATTACACCCGGCGCTATTTTTGTTCCCGATCAACCTATCAAATTTGAGCCAATTCCGACACGGTCGAGAAAAATGATGAAAATTCCCAAGGCGCGATTTTTGTTTTCGATAAACCTGTCAAATTTTAGCCAATTCCGACCCAGTCGCGAAAAATAAAGAAATTGCCCCGGCTCGATTTTTGTTTCCGATCAACCAGTCAAATTTGAGCCCATTCCGACACAGTCGAGAAAAATGACGAAATTGACCCTGGCGCGATTTTTATTTCCGATCAAACTGTCGAATATCAGCCAATTCCGACAGAGTGGAGGAAAATGACGAAATTGCCCCCGGCGCGAATTTTGTTTCCGACCAACCAGTCAAATTTGATCCCATTCCGACACAGTGGCGAAAAATGACGAAATTGCCCCCCGGCGCGATTTTTGTTTCCGATCAACCAATCAAATTTTAGCCAATTTCGACACAGTCGCGGAAAATGACGAAATTACACCCGGCGCTATTTTTTTTCCCGATCAACCTGTCTAATTTGAGCCCATTCCGACACGGTCGAGAAAAAAGATGAAATTACCCCGACGAGGTTTTTGTTTCCGATCAAACAGTCAAATTTTAGCCAATTCCGACACAGTCGCGGAAAATGACGAAATTACACCCGGCGCTATTTTTGTTCCCGTTCAACCGGTAAAATTTTAGCCCATTCTGACACAGTCGAGAAAAATGACGAAATTGCCCCCGGCGCGATTTTTGTTCCCGATCAACCTATTAAATGTGAGCACATTCCGACACAGTCGCGAAAAATGAAGAAATTACACCCGAAGCAGTTTTTGTTCCCGATCATCCTGTCAAATTTGAGCCCATTCCGACACAGTCGAGAAAAATGACGAAATTGCCCCCGGCGCGATTTTTGTTCCCGATCAACCTATTAAATGTGAGCACATTCCGACACAGTCGCGAAAAATGAAGAAATTACACCCGAAGCAGTTTTTGTTCCCGATCATCCTGTCAAATTTGAGCCCATTCCGACACAGTCGAGAAAAAAGATGAAATTGCCCACGGCGCGATTTTTATTTCAGATCAAACTGCCAAATTTCAGCCAATTCCGACACAGTAAAGAAAAATGACGAAATTGCCCCCGGCGCGATTTTTGTTTCCGATCAACAAGTCAAATTTCAGTCAATTCCGACACGGTCGCGG
>NW_019254169.1:0-1195 GCF_002742605.1 Olea europaea var. sylvestris
TCATTTTGAAGAAAAAGTGCCTTTTTAATGCGTGTGATTATGTTCACACTATATTTATTTTTGTTGCATCACATTTTAATTACAATGAAGACCCAACTTTTGCTTATTGTGGCACTTATATCCCCTTTAGACAGTGTTGTCAAGCTATTGCAAATTTATTGTGATGATTTCGCTGTAATTTTCTTCTTTAAGAACAAGTATTTTGGAGGCATAAAACATATGGATTTGAAATACTTGGCCGTTAAAGTTCAGATACAAAGTGTCAATTGAACATGTAAGCACTAAAGATATGATTGTAGACCCATTAACGAAAGGTTGGCACCAAAGATATTAACGAACATGTTGAAAGAATGGGTAATAAATGTAATTGTTAACGATTAACATATATTTTGACACTCGAAGCTTACTTGTGTGTTTCTGATAATTCATGTTTTGTTATTCTATATATGAATGATTTATAGGAAGAATACTATTAAAGACATTGTCGTTTGACCATAGTGAAACTTCTTTACTTATGGATAATGTTAAGTTAATAATTAGTGAAGTGGTTCTTGGGAGGAACAATGTCTAATTAATGACGTACAACCGCCATACTCATTAGATTTTAGCTAGCTTATGATGTGCATCGTGTCCAAATTAATAAGAATGTGCAAGTTTTGTTCATTAAACCATATTAAGGATTATATTATGAGCCAAGACGGATAATATAAGGATGTGATTTGTGAAGATAAACTTTAATGAAATTATATATTTAATCTTTTAATGATGCAAAATGAATTCTTTATAATCGATATATCTTATGCATGGTTACAAATAAATAAGTCTACATGTAAGATGAATTAAATGAAGGTTGTAAAGAACCACTTATGCATTGATGTAAGGTAATTCATGAATGCATGTGATGGATGTGTATTCAGAATGTCCTCTCTCCACCCTTTAAAGTTGTACCGATTTCCATCATTATATGGTACGTATTAAAGAGAGCGTAAGAGAGAGAAATATGTTCATGCACAGTTGCTTTGCAGATACCTACTTTCAAAATATCAATGGAAAACAAAGGTACATTTTGTTAATATAATGATTTTCTTCTTCTGCCTATCTCAGTTAAATAGGACTCAGTTCAGTTGAACTTTCAGACTTTACATCATTTCTTCTTTGTTCTGCGCAAATTGTTTTAGAAGGGTATCCATGTACC
>NW_019254170.1:0-1195 GCF_002742605.1 Olea europaea var. sylvestris
TACCTTGATTTTTGATTATAGAGTTGGTTCACTTTAGCTCCTCCTAAGTCATTGCTCAGTGAAGTAGTTGTCTATTTTGTTGTTCCAAGCTTGTGAAGCTTGCTTTAATCCATATACTGACTTCCTTAATTTAAGAACTTTATCTTCTTTACCTTATACCACGTACCCTAGAGGTTGCTCTATATAAATTTCTTCTTCAAGATAGCCATTAAGAAATGCTGATTTCACGTCTAGTTGGTAAATCTTTCACTTTTTCTATGTAGCTAGTGCATTCAACGCCCTTATAGTGTCAAGACATGCAACTAGAGCAAATGTCTTAGTGTAGCCGATGCCAAACTATTGTGAGTATCCTTTGGTGACTAGAATTGCTTTATGTTTTTGGATTGAGCCATCAATATTAAGCTTTGTCTTGTAGACCCACTTAACTCCTATGACTTTTTTATCTTGGGAAAGATCAAAAAGCTCATAAATGTTGTTTTTCTCAATCATTTTTATTTCTTCATCCATAGCTTTTCTCCATTCTTGTTGTTTAGACACTGCTTCATAGCTTTCAGGTTCAACAATCATCAAGTTGCTGCTTTAATATATTTTCGATAATCTTCGTGTTTTTCTTGGTGACGATTCTGGTGAGTCGATTGGCTCTTCTATAGTTGCATAGTTGCTTGTTGTGGGGTCTTTGGTTGATTGTTCTCCTCAACATCACCCTCTTGTTTTTGTGGTTGTGTTAGGATGTTGATAGCTTTTCTTTCGACTTGGACAGTCTCCTAGTTTTAAGTGGCATCTTCATCAAACTTAATGTCTCGACTTATAATTAGGTTATATACTCGATAGCCTTTTGATTGAGAACTATAACCTAAGAAGATTCTTCTTTTTTTCTAATTTTTCATCTAGTTTACCTCTTCTTCCTTTGGACTCTGTGTGTAGCAGATGCAGCTAAAAACTTTGAGATGTTTTGCTGATTGTTTTCATCCGCTTCATGCTTCCACTGACGTTTTATCTTGCACAACTTTAGTCGTACATCGACTTAGTAGGTAGATTGCAGTGCTTAATGCTTTGGCCAGAAAGTTTTTGGAAGACTTTTCTCCATTAGCATAGCTGTAGCTGTCTCCATTATTGTTCTATTTTTTCTTTCTGACACGCCATTTTGTTCAGGCGCGTATCCAACTGTGATTTGATGCTCCATTTCTTCATCTTA
>NW_019254171.1:0-1195 GCF_002742605.1 Olea europaea var. sylvestris
ACCCTCACATTAAGATTCGATCAAGTGAGAGTATCTTAAAGATAAAATCTAGATTATCTAAGAGAGAATGAGATTCTCTTGCAATGGACTCTTCCATATACGCTGCAGCATAGTGGTGTATCTAAAAGGAGGAATCGTTAACTATTAAATATAATACGATTAATAACAAGCCATGCAAATCTCCCAAAATTATTTTGGGGTCATGCATTGATTGCAGTGTGCAACACACTAAATCATGTCTCATCTAAATTGGTTAACAGAACTCCATATGAGTTATAGAAAGGCAATAGTCCCAATTTATCTTATATGAAAGTTTTGGGTCATAACGCTTATTTGAAGAGCCTTAAATCGGATAAATTTGAGACTAAATCTGATAAATACATATTTGTGGGATATTCAAATCAGATATTTGAATATAAATTCTATTACTGTGAAGAAAGTCTTCATCTCACGACATATCGTCCTCTTAGAGAAAATGTTTACTCTAGGGGAGGATAATGGGAGCAAAATAGAACATGAAAGAGTTCAAGAGTCTATAGATATAATTAACCAAGTAGATAAATTTGAGTTTGATCCCATATCTGATATGGGACATACTCTTGATCAGGAAGTAAAGACACTTGAGGACATATCAGCTCTATGTGAATCTAGTATGATCATTCGACCTTCAAGAATGTGCGAATCCATGATTACTAATCAGGTATTACTGATCCAGGATAATGAACCTGCTAGTTGCAACAAAATAAAGTCAATTGTTAACTTAAAAGAGATAGCAAGAGGTCATGAAACTGGAGATAAACTCGACTTATGTGAACAAGATTTGGACCTTGGTCAAGCCTCCTGATGGAATAAAACTCATGAGTTTTTGTAAATGGCTTACAAGGAAAAGGTCGATATGGATGGGAATATCCATAAATACAAAGCAAGGCTATAAGCAAAGGTTAAGTGTTGATCTTGATGAAACCTTTCTCCTACAGCCTTGCTGAAGTCCATTCGGGTTTTGCTTGCAACAGTTGCATACCGTGACTATAGATTAAGAGAAGTCTCTTGGAGCTGAAATCTTAGATTTGATGAAAAAGTCAAGAAGTTTGATTTTATCAAATTTGAAGACTAATTGTGTGTCTACAAGAAGAAAGTGGTAGCATTGTCGTATTCCTAATATTATAGAAAACGACATCCCTACGTTTCAATCGTT
>NW_019254172.1:0-40533 GCF_002742605.1 Olea europaea var. sylvestris
GCCAGGGGCAATCTCGTCATTTTTCGCGACGTTGTCGGAATGAGTTGAAATTTGGCAGGTTGATCAGAAACAAAAATCGCGCTAGGGGCAATTTCTTCATTTTTCGCGACGGTGTCGGAATGGGCTGAAATTTGGCAGGTTGGTTGGAAACAAAAGTCACGCCGGGGGCAATTTCGTCATTTTCGCGACGGTGTCTGAATGGGCTGAAATTTGTCAGGTAGGTCGGAAACAGAAACCGCGCTAGGGGAAATTTCGTCATTTTTCGCGACGGTTTCGGAATCGTCTAAAATTTGGCAGATTAATTGGAAACAAAAATCCGCGCCAAGGGCAATTTCGTCATTTTTCGCGACGTTGTCGGAATGGGCTGAAATTTGGCAGGTTGATCAGAAACAAAAATCGCGCTAGGGGCAATTTCGTCATTTTTCACGACGGTGTCGGAATGGGCTGAAATTTGGCAGGTTGATCGGAAACAAAAATCAAGCTAGGGGTAATTTCGTCATTTTTCGCAACGGTGTCGAAATGGGCCAAAATTTGGCAGGTTAATTGGAAGCAAAAACCCGCGCCAGGGGCAATTTCGTCATTTTTCGCGACGGTGTCGTAATGGGCTAAAATTTGGCAGGTTAATTGGAAACAAAAATCGCGCCGGGGTCAATTTCGTCATTTTTCGCGACGGGGTCTGAATGGGCTGAAATTTGGCAGGTTGATTGGAAACAAAAACCACGCTAGGGGCAATTTCGTTATTTTTCGCGACTGTGTCGAAATGGGCTAAAATTTGGCAGGTTTATTGGAAACAAAAATTGTGCCGGCGACAATTTCGTCATTTTTCGCGACGGTGTCGGAATGGGCTGAAATTTGGCAGGTTGGTCGGAAACAAAAACCGCGCTAGGGGAAATTTCGTCATTTTTCGCGACGGTTTCGGAATAGTCTAAAATTTGGCAGATTAATTGAAAACAAAAACCCTCGGCAGGGGCAATTTCGTCATTTTTCGCGACGTTGTCGGAATGGGCTGAGATTCGGCAGGTTGATCGGAAACAAAAACCGCGCTAAGGGTAGTTTCGTCATGTTTTACGACGGTGCCGAAATGGGCTGAAATTTGTCAGGTTGATTGGAAACAAAAGTTACGCCGTGGGAAAAATTCGTCATTTTTCGCGATGGTGTCGGAATGGGTTGAAATTTGGCAGGTTGATAAGAAACAAAAATCGCGCTAGGGCCAATTTCGTCATTTTTCGCGATGGTGTCGGAATGGGCTGAAATTTGGCAGGTTAGTCGGAAACAAAAATCACGTCGGGGGCAATTTCGTCATTTTCGCGACGGTGTCGGAATGGGCTGAAATTTGGCAGGTTAGTCGGAAACAAAAATCACGTCGGGGGCAATTTCGTCATTTTCGCGACGGTGTCGGAATGGGCTGAAATTTGGCAGGTTGATCGGAAACAAAAATCGCGCCAGGGGCAATTTCGTCATTTTTCGCGACGGTGTCGGAATCGGCTAAAATTTGACTGATTGATCGGAAATAAAAATCGCGCCGGGGAAATTTCGTCATTTTTCGCGACGGTTTCGGAATGGGCTAAAATTTGGCAGATTAATTGGAAACAAAAACCCGCGCCAGGGGCAATTTCGTCATTTTTCGCGACGTTGTCGGAATGCGCTGAAATTTGACAGGTTGGTCGGAAACAAAAATCGCGCTACGGGCAATTTCGTCATTTTCACGACGGTGCCGGAATGGGCTGAAATTTGGCAGGTTGGTCGGAAACAAAAATCACGTCGGGGGCAATTTCGTCATTTTCGCGACGGTGTCGGAATGGGCTGAAATTTGGCAGGTAGGTCGGCAACAAAAACCGCGCTGGGGGAAATTTCGTCATTTTTCGCAACGATTTCGGAATAGTCTAAAATTTGGCAGACTAATCGGAAACAAAAATCCGCGCCAAGGGTAATTGCGTCATTTTTCGCGACGTTGTCGAAATGCGCTTAAATTTGGTAGGTTGATCAGAAACAAAAATCGAGCTAGGGGTAATTTCGTCATTTTTCACGACGGCGTCGGAATGGGCTGAAATTTGGCAGGTTGATTGGAATCGAAAATCGCGCTAGGGGCAATTTCGTCATTTTTCGTGACGGTGTCCGAATGGGCTGAAATTTGGCAGGTTGATTGGAATCGAAAATCGCGCTAGGGGCAATTTCGTCATTTTTCGTGACGGTGTCCGAATGGGCTGAAATTTGGCAGGTTGATCGGAAATAAAAATCAAGCTAGGGGCAATTTCGTCATTTTTCGCGACGGAGCGGGAATGGCCTGAAATTTGGCAGGTTGATTGGAAACAAAAATTGCGCCGAGGTCAATTTCGTCATTTTTCACGACGGTGTCGGAATGGGTTGAAATTTAGCAGGTTTATTGGAAACAAAAATTGCGCCAGGGGCAATTTCGTCATTTTTCACGACGGTGTCGGAATGTGCTGTAATTTGGCAGGTTGGTCGGAAACAAAAATCGCGCCGGGGGCAATTTCATCATTTTTCGCGACGGTGTCAGAATGGGCTGAAATTTGGCAGGTTGATCGGAAACAAAAACCGCGCTAGGGGCAATTTCATCATTTTTCGCGACGGTGTCGGAATGGGCTAAAATTTGGCAGGCTGATTGGAAACGAAAATCGCACCGGAGGCTATTTCGTCATTTTTCCCAACCGTGTCGGAATGGGCTGAAATTTGACAGGTTGATCGGAAACAAAAATCCACGCCCGGGGTAATTTCGTTATTTTTCGAGACAGTGACGGAATGGGCTAAAATTTGGCAGATTAATTGGAAACAAAAACCCGCGCTGGGGCAATTTTGTCATTTTTCGCGACGTTGTCGGAATGGGCTGAGATTCGGCAGGTTGATCGGAAACAAAAACCGCGCTAAGGGTAATTTCGTCATTTTTCACGACGGTGCCGGAATGGGCTGAAATTTAGCAGGTTGATTGGAAATAAAAATTACGCCGTGGGAAAAATTCGTCATTTTTCGCGATGGTGTCGGAATGGGCTGAAATTTGGCAGGTTGGTCAAAAACAAAAATCGCGCTAGGGGCAATTTCGTCATTTTTCGCGATGGTGTCGGAATGGGCTGAAATTTGGTGGGTTGATCAGAAACAAAAATCACGGTAGGGGCAATTTCGTCATTTTTCGCGACGGTGTCGGAATGGGCTGAAATTTGGCAGGTTGATTTGGAAGCAGAAATTGTGCCAGGGGCAATTTCGTCATTTTTCGCGACGGTGCCGGAATGGGCTGAAATTTGGCAGGTAGGTCAGAAACAAAAACCGCGCTAGGGGAAATTTCGTCATTTTTCGCGACGGTTTCGGAAAGGACTAAAATTTGGCAGATTAATTGGAAAGAAAAACCCGCGCCAGGGGCAATCTCGTCATTTTTCGCGACGTTGTCGGAATGAGTTGAAATTTGGCAGGTTGATCAGAAACAAAAATCGCGCTTGGGGCAATTTCTTCATTTTTCACGACGGTGCCGGAATGGGCTGAAATTTGGCAGGTTGGTTGGAAACAAAAGTCACGCCGGGGGCAATTTCGTCATTTTCGCGACGGTGTCTGAATGGGCTGAAATTTGGCAGGTTGATTGAAAACAAAAATTGCGCCGTGGGCAAAATTCGTCATTTTTCGCGATGGTCTCGGAATGGGCTGAAATTTGGCTGGTTGATCAGAAACAAAAATCGCGCTAGGGGCAATTTTGTCATTTTTCGCGACAGTGTCGGAATGGACAGAAATTTGGCAGGTTGATTGGAAACCAAAGTCACGCCGGGGGCAATTTCGTGATTTTTCGCGACGGTGTCGGAATGGATTGAAATTTGGCAGGCTGATTGGAAACGAAAATCGCGCTGGGGGTTATTTCGTCATTTTTCGCAACGGTGTCGTAATGGGCTAAAATTTGGCAGGTTAATTGGAAACAAAAATCGACCCGGGGTCAGTTTCGTCATTTTTCGCGACGGTGTCGGAATGGGCTAAAATTTGGCAGGTTGATCAGAAACAAAAACCTCGCTAGGGGCAATTTTATCATTTTTCGCGACGGTGCCGGAATGGGCTGAAATTTGGCAAGTTGATTGGAAACAAAAATATCGCCTGGGGCAATTTCGTCATTTTTCGCGACGGTGTCGGAATGGGGTGAAATTTGGCAGGTTGATCGAAAACAAAAATAGCGCTATGGGTAATTTCGTCATTTTTTACGACGGTGTCGGAATGGGCTGAGATTCAGAAGGCTGATTGGAAACAAAAACCGCGCTAGGGGTAATTTCGTCATTTTTCGCGACGGTGCCGGAATGGGCTGAAATTTGGCAGGTTGATTGGAAACAAAAATTGCGCCGTGGGCAATTTCGTCATTTTTCGTGACGGTGTCGGAATGGGCTGAAATTTGGCAGGTTGATTGGAAACGAAAATCGCGCCGAGGACTTTTTCGTCATTTTTCACGACGGTGTCGAAATGGGCTAAAATTTGACAGGTTGATTGGAAACAAAAACCCGTGCTATGTGCAATTTCGTCATTTTTCGCGACGGTGTCGTAATGGGCTAAAATTTGGCAGGTTAATTGGAAACAAAAATCGCGCTTGGGGCAATTTCATAATTTTTCACGACGTTGTCGGAATGGGCTGAAATTTGGCAGGTTGATCAGAAACAAAATCCTCGCCAGGGGCAATTTCGTCATTTTTCGCGACGGTGCCGGAATGGGCTGAAATTTGGTAGGTTGATTGGAAACGAAAATCGCGCCGAGGGCTTTTTCGTCATTTTTCGCGACGGTGTCGGAATGGGCTGAAATTTGGCAGGTTGATTGGAAACGAAAATCGCGCCGAGGGCTATTTTGTCATTTTTCATGACGATGTCGGAATGGGCAAAAATTTGACAGGTTGATCGGAAACAAAAACCCCCGCTAGGGGCAATTTTGTCATTTTTCGCGACGGTGTTGGAATGGGCTAAAATTTGAAAGGTTGATCGGAAACAAAAACCCGCGCCAGGGGCAATTTCGTCATTTTTCAAGGCGGCGTCGGAATGGGCCAAAATTTGGCAGGTTAATTGGAAACAAGAATCACGCCAGGGGCAATTTCGTCATTTTTCGCCACGGCGTCGGAATGGGCTGAAATTTGGCAGGTTGATTGGAAACAAAAACCGCGCTAGGGGCAATTTTGTCATTTTTCGCGACAGGGTCGTAATGGGTTGAAATTTAGCAGGTTTATTGGAAACAAAAATAGCGCCGGGGGCAATTTCATCATTTTTCGCGACGGTGTTGGAATGGGCTAAAATTTGAAAGGTTGATCGGAAACAAAAACCCGCGCCAGGGGCAATTTCGTCATTTTTCGCGACGGCGTCGGAATGGGCCAAAATTTGGCAGGTTAATTGGAAACAAAAATCACGCCAGGGGCAATTTCGTCATTTTTCGCGACGGCGTCGGAATGGTCTGAAATTTGGCAGGTTGATTGGAAATAAAAACCGCGCTAGGGGCAATTTCGTCATTTTTCGCGACAGGGTCGTAATGGGTTGAAATTTAGCAGGTTTATTGGAAACAAAAATAGCGCCGGGGGAAATTTCATCATTTTTCGCGACGATGTTGGAATGGGCTGAAATTTGGCTGGTTGTTCGGAAACGAAAATCGCGCTTGGGGAAATTTCGTTATTTTTCGCAACGGTCTCGAAATGGGCTGAAATTTGGCAGGTTGATTGGAAACAAAAATTACGTCGGGGGCAATTTCGTCATTTTTCGCTACGGTGTCGGAATGGGCTAAAATTTGGCAGGTTGATTGGAAATGAAAATTACGCCGGGGGTTATTTCGTCAATTTTTGCGACGGTTTCGGAATGGGCTAAAATTTGACAAGTTGATCGGAAACAAAAACCTGTGCCAGGAGCAATTTCGTCATTTTTCGCGACGGTGTCGGAATGGGCTAAAATTTGGTTGATTAATTGGAAACAAAAATCGCCCCGGGGGTAAAATTGGTCATTTTTCGTGATGGTGTCGGAATGGGCTGAAATTTGGCAGGTTGATCAGAAACAAAAACCGCGCCAGGGGCATTTTCGTCATTTTTCGGGACGGTTTTGGAATGGGCTGAAATTTGGCAGGTTGATTGGAAACTAAAATCGCTCCGGAGGCTATTTCGTCATTTTTCGCAACGGTGTCGAAATGGGCAAGAATTTGACAGGTTGATCGGAAACAAAAACCCGCGCCAGGGGCAATTTCGTCTTTTTTCGAGACGGTGTCGGAATGGGCTGAAATTTGGCAGGTTTGTTGGAAACTAAAATTGCGCCAGGGGCAATTTCGTCATTTTTCACGACGGTGTCGGAATGGTATGAAATTTGGCAGGTTGATTGGAAACAAAAATCACGCAGGGGCAATTTCGTCATTTTTCGCGTCGGTGTTGTAATGGGCTAAAATTTGGCAGCTTAATTGGAAACAAAAATCACGCCGGGGGCAATTTCGTCATTTTTCGCGACGTTGTCGGAATGGGCTGAAATTTGGCAGGTTGATCAGAAACAAAAACGGCGCTCAAGGCAATTTTGTCATTTTTCGCGACGGTGCCGGAATGGGCTGAAATTTGGCAGGTTGATTGGAAACAAAAATTGCACTGAGGGCAATTTCTTCATTTTTCGCGACGAGTCAGAATGGGCTGAAATTTGGCAGGTTGATCGGAAACGAAAATCGCGTCGGGGGCTATTTCGTCATTTTTCGCGACGGTGTCGGAATGGGCTAAAATTTGACAGGTTGATCGGAAACAAAAACCCCCGCCATGGGCAATTTTGTCATTTTTTGCGACGGTGTCGGAATGGTCCAAAATTTGGCAGGTTAATTGGAAACATAAATCGCGCCGGGGGCAATTTCATCATTTTTCGCGACGGTGTTGGAATGGGCTGAAATTTGGCAGGTTGATTGGAAACAAAAAAATTGCGCCAGGGGCAATTTCGTCACTTTTCGATACGGTGTCGGAATGGGCTGAAATTTGGCAGGTTGATTGGAAACGAAAATCACGCCGGGGGCAATTTCGCCATTTTTCATGACGGTATCGTAATGGGCTAAAATTTGACAGGTTGATCGGAAACAAAAACACCCGCCAGGGGCAATTTCGTCATTTTTCGCGACGGTGTCGGAATGGGCTGAAATTTTGCAGGTTGATCAGAAACAAAAACCGCGCTAGGGGCAATTTCGTCATTTTTCGCGACAGTGTCGGAATGGGCTGAAATTTGGTAGGTTGATTGGAAACGAAAATCGCGCCGGAGGCTATTTCGTCATTTTTCGCAACAATGTCGGAATGGGCTGAAAGTTGACAGGTTGATCGGAAACGAAAACCCGCGCCAGGGGTAATTTCATTATTTTTCGAGACAGTGTCGGAATGGGCTAAAATTTGGCAGGTTCATTCGAAACAAAAACCGCGCTAGGGGCAATTTCGTCATTTTTCGCGACAGGGTCGGAATGGGCTGAAATTTGGCAGGTTTGCCGGGGGCAATTTCATCATTTTTCGCGAAGATGTCGAAATGGGCTGAAATTTGGCTAGTTGGTCGGAAACAAAAATCGCGCTTGGGGAAATTTCGCCATTTTTTACGACGGTCTCGAAATGGGCTGAAATTTGGCAGGTTGATTGGAAACAAAAATTGCGTCTGGGGCAATTTCGTCATTTTTCGCTACGGTGTCGGAATGGGCTAAAATTTGGCAAGTTGATTGGAAACGAAAATCGCGCCGGGGGCTATTTCGTCAATTTTTGCGACGGTGTAGGAATGGGCTAAAATTCAACAAGTTGATCGGAAACAAAAACTCGCGCCAGGGGCACTTTCGTTATTTTTCGCGACGGTGTCAGAATGGGCAAAAATTTGCCAGATTAATTGGAAACAAAAATCGCGCCGGGGGCAAAATTCGTCATTTTTCGTGATGGTGTCAGAATGGGCTGAAATTTGGCAGGTTGATCAGAAACAAAAACCGCGCTAGGGGCATTTTCGTCATTTTTCGCGACGGTTTTGGAATGGGCTAAAATTTGGCAGGTTGGTTGGAAACGAAAATCGCTCCGGAGGCTATTTCGTCATTTTTCGCAACGGTGTCGGAATGGGCAAGAATTTGATAGGTTGATCGGAAACAAAAACCCTCGCCAGGGGCAATTTCGTCATTTTCGAGACGGTGCCGGAATGGGCTGAAATTTGGCAGGTCTATTGGAAACTAAAATTGCGCCAGGGGCAACTTCGTCATTTTTCACGACGGTGTCGGAATGGTATGAAATTTGGCAGGTTGATTGGAAACAAAAAATGCGCAGGGGCAATTTCGTCATTTTTCGCGACGGCGTCGGAATGGGCTGAAATTTGGCAGGTTCATTGGAAACAAAAACTGCGCTAGGGGCAATTTCGTCATTTTTCGCGACGGCGTCGGAATGGGCTGAAATTTGGTAGGTACATTGGAAACAAAAATTAGGCCGGGGGCAATTTCTTCATTTTTCGATACGATGTCGGAATGAGCTGAAATTTGGCAGGTTGATTGGAAACGAAAATCGCCCCGGGGGCAATTTCATCATTTTTCGCGACGGTGTCGTAATGGGCTAAAATTTGACAGGTTGATCGGAAACAAAAACTCCCGCCATGGGCTATTTTGTCATTTTTCGCGACGGTGTCGGAATGGGCCAAAATTTGGCAGGTTAATTGGAAACATATATCGCGCCGGGGGCAATTTCGTCATTTTTCGCGACGGTGTCGGAATGGAGTGAAATTTGGCAGGTTGATTGGAAACGAAAAACGCGACGGAGGCTATTTCGTCATTTTTGGCAACAGTGTCGGAATGGGCTGAAATTTGACATGTTGATCGGAAACGAAAACCCGCGCCAGGGGTAATTTTGTTATTTTTCGAGACGTTGTCGGAATGGGCTGAAATTTTGCAGGTTTATTGGAAACTAAAATTGCGCCAGGGGCAATTTCGTCATTTCTCGCGACGGCGTCGGAATGGGCTGAAATTTGGCAGGTTCATTGGAAACAAAAATTGCGCCGGGGGCAATTTCGTCTTTTTTCGATACGGTGTCGAAATGGGCTGAAATATGGCAGGTTGATTGGAAACGAAAATCGCGTCGGGGGCGATTTCGTCATTTTTCGCGACGGTGTCGTAATGGGCTAAAATTTGAGAGGTTGATCGGAAACAAAAACCCCCGCCAGGGGCTATTTTGTCATTTTTCGCGACGGTGTCGGAATGGGCCAAAATTGCGCAGGTTAGTTGGAAACAAAAATCACGCCAGGGGCAATTTCATCATTTTTCGCGACGGCGTCGGAATGGGCTGAAATTTGGCAAGTTGATTGGAAACAAAAATCGCGCTAGGGGCAATTTCGTCATTTCTCGCGACGGCGTCGGAATGGGCTCAAAATTGACTGATTGATCGGAAACAATAATCGCGCCGGGGGCAATTTCGTCATTTTTCGCGATGGTGTCGGAATGGGCTGAAATTTGGCTGGTTGGTCGGAAACAAAAATCGCCCTTGGGGAAATTTCGTCATTTTTCGCGATGGTGTCGGAATGGGCTGAAATTTGGCTGGTTGGTCGGAAACAAAAATCGCCCTTGGGGAAATTTCGTCATTTTTCGCGATGGTGTCGGAATGGGCTGAAATTTGGCTGGTTGGTCGGAAACAAAAATCGCCCTTGGGGAAATTTCGTCATTTTTCGCGATGGTGTCGGAATGGGCTGAAATTTGGCTGGTTGGTCGGAAACAAAAATCGCCCTTGGGGAAATTTCGTCATTTTTCGCGATGGTGTCGGAATGGGCTGAAATTTGGCTGGTTGGTCGGAAACAAAAATCGCCCTTGGGGAAATTTCGTCATTTTTCGCGATGGTGTCGGAATGGGCTGAAATTTGGCAGGTTGATCAGAAACAAAAACCGCGCTAGGGGCATTTTCGCCATTTTTCGCGACGGTTTTGGAATGGGCTGAAATTTGGCAGGTTGATTGGAAACAAAAATCGCTCCGGAGGCAATTTCTTCATTTTTCGCAACGGTGTCGGAATGGGCATGAATTTGACGGGTTGATCGGAAACAAAAACCTGCGCCAGGGGCAATTTCGTCATTTTTCGGGACGGTGTCGGAATGGGCTCAAATTTGGCAGGTTTATAGGAAACTAAAATTGCGCCAGGGGCAATTTCGTCATTTTTCACGACGGTGTCGGAATGGTATGAAATTTGGCAAGTTGATTGGAAACAAAAATTGCACAGGGGCAATTTCGTCATTTTTCGCGACGGTGTCGTAATGGGCTAAAATTTGGCAGGTTAATTAGAAGCAAAAATCGCGCCGGGGGCAATTTCGTCGTTTTTCGCGACGTTGTCGGAATGGGCTGAAATTTGGCAGGTTGGTTGGAAACGAAAATCGCTCCGGAGGCTATTTCGTCATTTTTCGGAACGGTGTCGGAATGGGCAAGAATTTGATAGGTTGATCGGAAACAAAAACCCTCGCCAAGGGCAATTTCGTCACTTTTCGAGACGGTGTCGGAATGGGCTGAAATTTGGCAGGTTGATTGGAAACGAAAATCGCCCCGGGGGCAATTTCATCATTTTTCGCGACGGTGTCGTAATGGGCTAAAGTTTGACGGGTTGATCGGAAACAAAAACCCCCGCCATGGGCTATTTTGTCATTTTTCGCGACGGTGTCGGAATGGGCCAAAATTTGGCAGGTTAATTGGAAACATATATCGCGCCGGGGGCAATTTCGTCATTTTTCGCGACGGTGTCGGAATGGAGTGAAATTTGGTAGGTTGATTGGAAACGAAAAACGCGACGGAGGCTATGTTGTCATTTTTCGCAACAGTGTCGGAATGGGCTGAAATTTGACAGGTTGATCGGAAATGAAAACCCTCGCCAAGGGCAATTTCGTCATTTTTCGCGACGGTTTTGGAATGGGCTGAAATTTGGCAGGTTGGTTGGAAACGAAAATCGGTCCGGAGGCTATTTCGTCATTTTTCGCAATGGTGTCGGAATGGGCAAGAATTTGATAGGTTGATCGGAAACAAAAACCCTCGCCAAGGGCAATTTCGTCATTTTTCGAGACGGTGTCGGAATGGGCTGAAATTTGGCAGGTCTATTGGAAACTAAAATTGCGCCAGGGGCAACTTCGTCATTTTTCACGACGGTGTCGGAATGGTATGAAATTTGGCAGGTTGATTGGAAACAAAAAATGCGCAGGGGTAATTTCGTCATTTTTCGCGACGGCGTCGGAATGGGCTGAAATTTGGCAGGTTCATTGGAAACAAAAACCGCGCTAGGGGCAATTTCGTCATTTTTCGCGACGGCGTCGGAATGGGCTGAAATTTGGTAGGTACATTGGAAACAAAAATTGCGTCGGGGACAATTTCGTCATTTTTCGATACGGTGTCGGAATGAGCTGAAATTTGGCAGGTTGATTGGAAACGAAAATCGCCCCGGGGGCAATTTCATCATTTTTCGCGACGGTGTCGTAATGGGCTAAAATTTGACAGGTTGATCGGAAACAAAAACCCCCGCCATGGGCTATTTTGTCATTTTTCGCGACGGTGTCGGAATGGGCCAAAATTTGGCAGGTTAATTCGAAACATATATCGCGTCGGGGGCAATTTCGTCATTTTTCGCGACGGTGTCGGAATGGAGTGAAATTTGGCAGGTTGATTGGAAACGAAAAACGCGACGGAGGCTATTTCGTCATTTTTCGCAACAGTTTCGGAATGGGCTGAAATTTGACAGGTTGATCGGAAACGAAAACCCGCGCCAGGGTTAATTTTGTTATTTTTCGAGACGTTGTCAGAATGGGCTGAAATTTGGCAGGTTTATTGGAAACTAAAATTGCGCCAGGGGCAATTTCGTCATTTCTCGCGACGGCGTCGGAATGGGCTGAAATTTGGTAGGTTCAATGGAAACAAAAATTGCGCCGGGGGCAATTTCGTCATTTTTCGATACGGTGTCGGAATGGGCTGAAATTTGGCAGGTTGATTGGAAACGAAAATCGCGCCGGGGGCAATTTCGTCATTTTTCGCGACGGTGTCGTAATGGGCTAAAATTTGAGAGGTTGATCGGAAACAAAACCCCTGGGCTAAAATTTGACAGGTTGATCGGAAACAAAAACCCCCGCCAGGGGCTATTTTATCATTTTTCGCGACGGTGTCGGAATGGGCCAAAATTGTGCAGGTTAGTTGGAAACAAAAATCACGCCAGGGGCAATTTCGTCATTTTTCGCGACGGCGTCGGAATGGGCTGAAATTTGGCAAGTTGATTGGAAACAAAAACTGTGCTAGGGGCAATTTCGTCATTTTTCGCGACAGGGTCGCAATGGGTTGAAATTTAGCAGGTTTATTGGAAACAAAAATAGCGCCGGGGGCAATTTCATCATTTTTTGCGATGATGTCGGAATGTGCTGAAATTTGGCTGGTTGGTCGGAAACAAAAATCGCCCTTGGGGAAATTTCGTCATTTTTCGCTACGGTCTCGAAATGGCTGAAATTTGGCAGGTCGATTGGAAACAAAAATTACGTCGGGGGCAATTTCATCATTTTTCGCTACGGTGTTGGAATGGGCTAAAATTTGGCCGGTTGATTGGAAATGAAAATCGCGTCGGGGGCTATTTCGTCAATTTTTGCGACGGTTTCGGAATGGGCAAAAATTTGACAAGTTGATCGGAAACAAAAACCCGCGCCAGGGGCAATTTCGTCATTTTTCGCGACGGTGTCGGAATGGGCTAAAATTTGTCAGATTAATTGGAAACAAAAATTGCGTCGGGGGCAAAATTCGTCATTTTTCGTGATGGTGTCGGAATGGTTTGAAATTTGGCAGGTTGATCAGAAACAAAAACCGCGCTAGGGGCATTTTCGCCATTTTTTGTGACGGTTTTGGAATGGGCTGAAATTTGGTAGGTTGATTGGAAACAAAAATCGCTCCGGAGGCAATTTCGTCATTTTTCGCAACGGTGTCGGAATGGGCATGAATTTGACGGGTTGATCGGAAACAAAAACCTGCGCCGGGGACAATTTCGTCATTTTTCGGGACGGTGTCGGAATGGGCTGAAATTTGGCAGGTTTATAGGAAACTAAAATTGCGCCAGGGGCAATTTCGTCATTTTTCACGACGGTGTCGGAATGGTATGAAATTTGGCAAGTTGATTGGAAACAAAAATCGCGCAGGGGCAATTTCGTCATTTTTCACGACGGTGTCGGAATGGTATGAAATTTGGCAAGTTGATTGGAAACAAAAATCGCGCAGGGACAATTTCGTCATTTTTCGCGACGGTGTCGTAATGGGCTAAAATTTGGCAGGTTAATTGGAAACAAAAATCGCGCCGGGGGCAATTTCGTCTTTTTTCACGACGTTGTCGGAATGGGCTGAAATTTGGCAGGTTGATCAGAAACAAAAACCGCGCTCGGGGCAATTTCGTCATTTTTCACGACGGTGCCGGAATGGGCTGAAATTTGGCAGGTTGATTGGAAACGAAAATTGCACTGAGGGCAATTTCTTCATTATTCGCGACGGTGTCGAAATGGGCTGAAATTTGGCCGGTTGATCGGAAACGAAAAATCGCGTCGGGGGCTATTTCGTCATTTTTCGCGACGGTGTCGGAATGGGCTAAAATTTGGAAGATTAATTGGAAACAAAAATCGCACCGGGGGCAAAATTCGTCATTTTTCGTGATGGTGTCGGAATGGGCTGAAATTTGGCGGGTTGATCAGAAACAAAAACCGCGCTAGGGGCATTTTCGTCATTTTTCGCGACGGTTTTGGAATGGGCTGAAATTTGGCAGGTTGGTTGGAAACGAAAATCCCTCCGGAGGCTATTTCGTCATTTTTCGGAATGGTGTCGGAATGGGCAAGAATTCGATAGGTTGATCGGAAACAAAAACCCTCGCCAAGGGCAATTTCGTCATTTTTCGAGACGGTGTCGGAATGGGCTGAAATTTGGCAGGTCTATTGGAAACTAAAATTGCGCCAGGGGAACTTCGTCATTTTTCACGACGGTGTCGTAATGGGCTAAAATTTGACAGGTTGATCGGAAACAAAAAACCCCCGCCATGGGCTATTTTGTCATTTTTCGCGACGGTGTCGGAATGGGCCAAAATTTGGCAGGTTAATTGGAAACATATA
Organism: Olea europaea var. sylvestris; assembly: GCF_002742605.1. NCBI lineage: Eukaryota > Viridiplantae > Streptophyta > Magnoliopsida > Lamiales > Oleaceae > Olea > Olea europaea. The sequence goes on from NW_019254172.1 coordinate 14,046, forward strand.
TCGCGCCGGGGGCAATTTCGTCATTTTTCGCGACGGTGTCAGAATGGAGTGAAATTTGGCAGGTTGATTGGAAACGAAAAACGCGACGGAGGGTATTTCGCCATTTTTCGCAACAGTGTCGGAATGGGCTGAAATTTGACAGGTTGATCGGAAACGAAAACCCGCGCCAGGGGTAATTTTGTTATTTTTCGAGACGTTGTCGGAATGGGCTGAAATTTGGCAGGTTTATTGGAAACTAAAATTGCGCCAGGGGCAATTTCGCCATTTTTCGCGACGGTCTCGAAATGGGCTGAAATTTGGCGGGTTGATTGGAAACAAAAATTACGTCGGGGACAATTTCGTCATTTTTCGCTTCGGTGTCGGAATGGGCTAAAATTTGGCAGGTTGATTGGAAACGAAAATCGCGCCGGGGGTAAAATTCGTCGTTTTTCGTGATGGTGTCGGAATGGGCTGAAATTTGGCAGGTTGATCAGAAACAAAAATCGCGCTAGGGGCATTTTCGTCATTTTTCGCGACGCTTTTGGATTGGGCTGAAATTTTGCAGGTTGATTGGAAAGGAAAATCGCTCCAGAGGCTATTTCGTCATTTTTCGTAACGGTGTCGGAATGGGCAAGAATTTGATAGGTTGATCGGAAACAAAAACCCGCGCCAGGGGCAATTTCGTCATTTTTCGAGACGGTGTCGGAATGGGCCGAAATTTGGCAGGTTTACTGGAAACTAAAATTGCGCCAGGGGCAATTTCGTCATTTTTCACGACGGTGTCGGAATGGTATGAAATTTGGCAGGTTGATTGGAAACAAAAATCGCGCAGGGACAATTTCGTCATTTTTCGCGACGGCGTTAGAATGGGCTGAAATTGGCAGGTTTATTGGAAACAACAACCGCGCTAGATTCAATTTTGTCATTTTTCGCGACAGGGTCGGAATGGGCTGAAATTTGGCAGGTTTATTAGAAACAAAATTTGCGCCGGGGGCAATTTCATCATTTTTCGCGACGATGTCGGAATGGGCTGAAATTTGGCTAGTTGGTCGGAAACAAAAATCGCGCTTGGGGAAATTTCGTCATTTTTCGCGACGGTCTCGGAATGGGCTGAAATTTGGCATTTGATTGGAAACCAAAATTGCGCCGGGGGCGATTTCGTCATTTTCGCGACGGTGTCGGAATGGGCTGAAATTTGGCAGGTTGATTGGAAACGAAAATCGCGCCAGGGGCTATTTCGTCATTTTTTGCAACGGTGTCATAATGGTCTAAAATTTGGCAGGGTAATTGGAAACAAAAATCGCGCCGGGGTCAGTTTCGTCATTTTTCGCGACGGTGTCGGAATGGGCTGAAATTTGGCAGGTTGATCAGAAACAAAAACCTCGCTAGGGGCAATTTCGTCATTTTTAGCGACGGTGCTGGAATGGGCTAAAATTTGGCAAGTTGATTGGAAACAAAAATAGCACCGGGGGCAATTTCGTCATTTTTCGCGACGGTGTCGGAATGGGCTGAAATTTGGCAGGTTGATCAGAAACAAAAATCGCGCTACGGGCAATTTCGTCATTTTTTACGACGGTGTCGGAATGAGTTGATTCGGAAGGTTGATTCGAAACAAAAACCGCGCTAGGGGTAATTTCGTCATTTTTCACGACGGTACCGGAATGGGCTGAAATTTGGCAGGTTGACTGGAAACAAAAATTGCGCCGTGGGCAATTTCGTCATTTTTTGCGACGGTGTCGGAATGGGCTGAAATTTGGCAGGTTGATTGGAAACGAAAATCGCGCCGGGGGCTATTGCGTTATTTTTCGCCACGGTATCGAAATGGGCTAAAATTTGACAGGTTGATTGGAAACAAAAACCCGTGCTAGGGGCAATTTCATCATTTTTCACGACGGTCGTCGTAATGGGCTAAAATTTGGCAGGTTAATTGGAAACAAAAATCGCGCCTGGGGCAATTTCTTCATTTTTCTCGACGTTGTCGGAATGGGCTGAAATTTGGCAGGTTGATTGGAAACGAAAATCGCGCCGGGGGCTATTTCGTCATTTTTCGTGACGATTTCGGAATGGGCAAAAATTTGACAGGTTGATCGGAAACAAAAACCTCCGTTAGGGGCAATTTTGTCATTTTTCGCGACGGTGTCGGAATGGGCTAAAATTTGGCAGGTTAATTGGAAACATAAATCGCGCCGGGGGCAATTTCTTCATTTTTTGCGACGGTGTCGGAATGGGCTGAAATTTGGCAGGTTGATTGGAAACGAAAACCGCGCTAGGGGCAATTTCGTCATTTTTCGTGACGGTGTCCGAATGAGCTGAAATTTGGCAGGTTGATCGAAAACAAAAATCAAGCTAGGGGCAATTTCGTCATTTTTTGCGATGGTGCCGGAATGGGCTAAAATTTTGCAGGTTGATTGGAAACAAAAATTGCGCCGATGACAATTTCGTCATTTTACACGACTGTGTCGGAATGGGTTGATATTTGGCAGGTTTACAGGAAACAAAAATTGTGCCGGTTACAATTTCGTCATTTTTCGCGACGGTGTCGGAATGGGCTAAAATTTGGCAAGTTGATTGGAAACGAAAATCGCTTCGGGGGCAATTTCGTCATTTTTCGCGACGGTGTTGGAATGGGCTAAAATTTGGCAGGTTGATCGGAAACAAAAACTGCGCTAGGGGTGATTTCCTCATTTTTCGCGACGGTGTCGAAATGGGCTGAAATTTGGCAGGTTGATTGGAACCGAAAATCGCGTCGGGGGCTATTTCGTCATTTTTCGCGACGGTGTTGGAATGGGCTAAAATTTTAAAGGTTGATCGGAAACAAAAACCCGAGCCAGGGGCAATTTCGTCATTTTTCGCGACAGCGTCGGACTGGGCCAAAATTTGGCAGGTTAATTGGAAACAAAAATCACGCCAGGGGCAATTTCGTCATTTTTCGCGACGGCGTCGGAATAGGCTGAAATTTGGCAGGTTGATTGGAAACAAAAATCGCGCTAGGGGAAATTTCGTCATTTTTCGCGACAGGGTCGTAATGGGTTGAAATTTAGCAGGTTGATTGGAAACAAGAATTGCGTCGGGGGCAATTTCGTCATTTATCGCTACGGTGTCGGAATGGGCTAAAATTTGGCAGGTTGATTGGAAACGAAAATCGCGCCGGGGGCTATTTCGTCAATTTTTACGACGATTTCGGAATGGGCTAAAATTTGACAAGTTGATCGAAAACAAAAACCCGCGCCAGGGGCAATTTCGTCATTTTTCGCGACGGTGTCGGAATGGGCTAAAATTTGGCAGATTAATTACAAACAAAAATAGCGTCGGGGGCAAAATTCGTCATTTTTCGTGATGGTGTCGGAATGGGCTGAAATTTGGCAAGTTGATCAGAAACAAAAACTGCGCTAGTGGCATTTTCGTCATTTTTCACGACGGTTTTGGAATGGGCTAAAATTTGGCAGGTTGATTGGAAACAAAAATCGCTCCGGAGGCTATTTCGTCATTTTTCGCAACGGTGTCGGATTGGGTAAGAATTTGACAGGTTGATCGGAAACAAAAACCCGCGCCAGGGGCAATTTCGTCATTTTTCTTCGATGGTGCCGGAATGGGATGAAATTTGGCCGGTTGATTGGAAACGAAAATCGCTCCGGGGGTAATTTCTTCATTTTTCGCGACGGTGTCGGAATGGGCTGAAATTTGGCAGGTTGATCGGAATCGAAAATCGCACCGGGGCTATTTCGTCATTTTTCGTGACGATGTCGGAATGGGCAAAAATTTGACAGGTTGATCGGAAACAAAAACCCCCGCTAGGGGCAATTTCGTCATTTTTCGTGTCATTGTCGGAATGGGCTGAAATTTGGCAGGTTGATCAGAAACAAAAACCGCGCACGGGGCAATTTCGTCATTTTTCACGACGGTGCCGGAATGGGCTGAAATTTGGCAGGTTGATCGGAAACGAAAATCGCGCCGGGGGCTATTTCGTCATTTTTCGCGACGGTTTCGGAATGGGCTAAAATTTGACAGGTTCATCGGAAACAAAAACCCCCGCCATGGGCAATTTTGTCATTTTTCGCGACGATGTCGGACTGGGCCAAAATTTGGCAGGTTAATTGGAAACATAAATCGCGTCGGGGGCAATTTCGTCATTTTTCGCGACGGTGTCGGAATGGGCTGAAATTTGGCAGGTTGATCAGAAACAAAAACCGCACTAGGGGCAATTTCGTCATTTTTCGCGACGGTGTCGGAATGGGCTGAAATTTGGCAGGTTGATTGGAAACAAAAATTGCATCGGGGGCAATTTCGTCATGTTTCGATACGTTGTCGGAATGGGCTGAAATTTGGCAGGTTGATTGGAAATGAAAATCACGCCGGGGGCTATTTCGTCATTTTTCGCAACGGTGTCGAAATGGGATAAAATTTGGCAGGTTAATTGGAAACAAAAATTGCGCCGGGGGCAATTTCGTCATTTTTCACGATGGTGTCGGAATGGCCTGAAATTTGGCTGGTTGATTGGAAACGAAAATTGCGCCGGGGGCTATTTCGTCATTTGTTGCGACGGTGTCGGAATGGGCTAAAATTTGACAGGTTGATCGGAAACAAAACCCCCGCCAGGGGCAATTTTGTCATTTTTCGCGACGGTGTCGGAATGGGCCAAAATTTGCCAGGTTAATTGGAAACATAAATCGCGCCGGGGGCAATTTCGTTATTTTTCGCGACGGTGTCGGAATGGGCTGAAATTTGGCTGGTTGATTAGAAACGAAAATCGTGCCGGGGGCAATTTCGTTATTTTTCGCGACGGTGGAGAAATGGGCTAAAATTTGGCAGGTTGATCGGAAACAAAAATCGTGCTAGGGGAAATTTCGTCAGTTTTCGCTACGGTGTCGGAATGGGCTGAAATTTGGCAGGTTGATTGGAAACGAAAATCGCGTCGGAGGCTATTTCGTCATTTTTCGCAACAGTGTCGGAATGGACTGAAATTTGACAGGTTGATCGAAAACGAAAACCCGCGCCAGGGGCAATTTCGTTATTTTTCGGGACGGTGTCGGAATGGGCTGAAATTTGGCAGGTTTATTGGAAACTAAAATTGCGCCAGGGGCAATTTCGTCATTTTTTACAACGGCGTCGGAATGGGCTGAAATTTGGCAGGTTCATTGGAAACAAAAATCGCGCTAGGGGCAATTTTGTCATTTTTCGTGACGGGGTCGGAATGGGCTGAAATTTGGTAGGTTTATTGGAAACAAAAATTGCGTCGGGGGCAATTTCATCATTTTTCGCGACGATGTCGGAATGGGCTGAAATTTGGCTAGTTGGTCGGAAACAAAAATCGCGCTTGGGGAAATTTCATCATTTTTCGCGACGGTCTCGAAATGGGCTGAAATTTGGCAGGTTGATTGGAAACAAAAATTGCGCCGAGGGCAATTTCGTCATTTTTTGCTACGGTGTCGGAATGGGCTGAAATTTGGCAGGTTGATTGGAAACAAAAATTGCATCGGGGGCAATTTCGTCATTTTACGAGACGGTGTCGGAATGGGCTGAAATTTGGCAGGTTTATTGGAAACAAAAATTGCGCCAGGGGCAATTTCGTCATTTTTCGCGACGGTGTCGGAATGGGCTGAAATTTGGCAGGTTTATTGGAAACAAAAATTGCGCCGGGGGCAATTTCATCATTTTTCGCGACGATGTCGGAATGGGCTGAAATTTGGCATTTTTCGCTACGGTCTCGAAATGGGCTGAAATTTGGCAGGTTGATTGGAAACAAAAATTGCTTCGGGGGCAATTTCGTCATTTTTCGCGACGGTGTCGGAATGGGCTAAAATTTGGCAGGTTGATTGGAAACGAAAATCGCGCCGGGGGCTATTTCGTCAATTTTTGTGACGGTTTCAGAATGGGCTAAAATTCGACAAGTTGATCGGAAACAAAAACCGGCGCCAGGGGCAATTTCGTCATTTTTCGCCATGGTGTCGGAATGGGCAAAAATTTGGCAGATTAATTAGAAACAAAAATCGCGCCGGGGGCAAAATTCATCATCTTTCGTGATGGTGTCGGAATGGGCGGAAATTTGGCAGGTTGATCAGAAACAAAAACCGCGCTTGGGGAAATTTCGCCATTTTTCGCGATGGTTTTGGAATGGGCTGAAATTTGGCAGGTTGATTGGAAACAAAAATCGCTCCGGAGGCTATTTCGTCATTTTTCGCAACGGTGTCGGAATGGGCAAGAATTTGACAGGTTGATCGGAAACAAAAACCCGCGCAAGGGGCAATTTCGTCATTTTTCGAGACGGTGTCGGAATGGGCTGAAATTTGGCAGGTGTATTGGAAACTAAAATTGCGCCAGGGGCAATTTCGTCATTTTTCACGACGGTGTCAGAATGGTATGAAATTTGGCTGGTTGATTGGAAACAAAAACCGCGCAGGGGCAATTTCGTCATTTTTCGCGACGGTGTCGTAATGGGCTAAAATTTGGCAGGTTAATTGGAAACAGAAATCGCGCCGTGGGCAATATCGACATTTTTCGCGACGTTGTCGGAATGGGCTGAAATTTGGTAGGTTGATCAGAAACAAAAATCGCGCTCGGGGCAATTTCGTCATTTTTCGCGACTGTACCGGAATGGGCTGAAATTTGGCAGGTTGATTGGAAACAAAAATTGCACCGAGGGCAATTTCTTCATTTTTCGCGACGGTGTCGGAATGGGCTGAAGTTTGGTAGGTTGATCGGAAACGAAAATTGCGCCGGGAGCTGTTTCGTCATTTTTCGCGACGGCGTCGGAACGGGCTAAAATTTGACAGGTTGATCGGAAACAAAAACCCCCGACAGGGGCAATTTTGTCATTTTTCGCGACGGTGTCGGAATGGGCCAAAATTTGGCAGGTTAATTGGAAACATAAATCGCGCAGGGGGCAATTTCGTCATTTTTCGCGACGGTGTCGGAATGGGCTGAAAATTGGCAGGCTGATTGGAAACAAAAATTGCGCCGAGGTCAATTTCGTCATTTTTCACGACGGTGTCGGAATGGGTTGAAATTTGGCAGGTTTATTGGAAACAAAAATTGCGCCAGGTGCAATTTCGTCATTTTTCACGACGGTGTCGGAATGGGCTGAAATTTGGCTGGTTGATTGGAAACGAAAATCGCGCCGGGGGCAATTTCGTAATTTTTCGCAACGGTGTCGGAATGGGCTGACATTTGACAGGTTTATCGGAAACAAAAACCGCGCTAGGGGCAATTTCGTCGTTTTTCGCGATGGTGTCGGAATGGGCTGAAATTTTGCAGGTTGATTGGAAACGAAAATCGCGCAGAAGGCCATTTTGTCATTTTTCGCAACAGTGTCGGAATCGGCTGAAATTTGACAGGTTGATCGGAAACGAAAACCCGCGCCCGGGGTAATTTCGTTATTTTTCGAGACGGTGTCGGAATGGGCTATAATTTGGCAGGTTTATTAGAAACTAAAATTGCGCCAGGGGCAATTTCGTCCTTTTTCGCGACGGCGTCAGAATGGGCTGAAATTTGGCAGGTTCATTGGAAACAAAAATCGCGCTAGGGACAATTTTGTCATTTTTCGCGACGGGGTTGGAATGGGCTGAAATTTGGCAGGTTTATTGGAAACAAAAATTGCGCCGGGGGCAATTTCATCATTTTTCGCGACGATGTCGGAATGGGCTGAAATTTGGGTAGTTGGTCGGAAACAAAAATCGCGCTTGGGGAAATTTCGTCATTTTTCGCGACGGTCTCGAAATGGTCTGAAATTAGGCAGGTTGATTGGAAACAAAAATTGCTCCGAGGGCAATTTTGTCATTTTTTGCTACGGTGTCGGAATGGACTGAAATTTGGCAGGTTGATTGGAAACGAAAATCGCAACGGGGGCTATTTCGTCAATTTTTCCTACGGTTTCGGAATGGGCTAAAATTTGACAAGTTGATCGGAAACAAAAACACGCGCCAGGGGCAATTTCGTCATTTTTCATGACGGTGTCGGAATGGGCTAAAATTTGGCAGATTAATCGGAAACAAAAATAGCGCCGGGGGCAAAATTCATCATTTTTCGCGATGGTGTCGGAATGGGCTGGAATTTGGCAGGTTGATCAGAAACAGAAACCGCGCTAGGGGTAATTTCGTCATTTTTCGCGACGTTTTCGGAATGGACTGAAATTTGGCAAGTTGATTGGAAACGAAAATCGCGCCGGAGGCTATTTCGTCATTTTTCGCAACGGTGTCAGAATGGGCTAGAATTTGACAGGCTGATCGGAAACAAAAACCCACGCCAGGGGCAATATCGTCATTTTTCGAGACGGTGTCGAAATGGGTTGAAATTTGGCAGGTTTATTGGAAACTAAAATTGCGCCAGGGGCAATTTCGTCATTTTTCGCGACGGTGTCGGAATGGTATGAAATTTGGCAGGTTGATTGGAAACAAAAATCGCGCCGGGGGCTATTTCGTCATTTTTCGCGATGGCGTCGGAATGTGCTAAAATTTGACAGGTTGATCGAAAACAAAAACCCCCGCCAGGGGCAATTTTGTCAATTTTCGCGACGGTGTCGGAATGGGCTAAAATTTGGCAGATTAACTTGAAACAAAAACCGGCGCTAAGGGTACTTTCGTCATTTTTCGCGACGTTGTCGGAATGGGAGGAAATTTGGCAGGTTGATTGGAAACAAAAATTGCGTCGGGGGCAATTTCGTCATTTTTCGTGACGGTGTCGGAATGGGCAGAAATTTGGTAGGTTGATGGGAAACGAAAATCGCGCTGGGGGCTATTTCGTCATTTTTCGCAACGGTGTCGAAACAGGCTAAAATTTGGCAATTTAATTGGAAACAAAAACCCGCGCCTGGGGCAATTTCGTCATTTTTCGCGACGGTGCCGTAACGGGCTAAAATTTGGCAGGTTAATTGGAAACAAAAACAGCGCACGGGGCAATTTCGTCATTTTTACCGACGGTGTTGGAATGTGCTGAAATTTGGCAAGTTTATTGGAAACAAAAATGGTGCCGGGGGTAATTTCGTCATTTTTCGCGACGGTGCCGGAATGGGCTGAAATTTGGCGGGTTGATTGGAAACAAAAATTGCGCCGTGGGCAATTTCGTCATTTTTCGCGATGGTGTCGGAATGGGCTGAAATTTGGCAGGTCGATTGGAAACGAAAATCGCGCCGGGGGCTATTTCGTCATTTTTTGCAACTGTGTCGAAATGGGCTAAAATTCGACAGGTTGATTGGAAACAAAAACTCGCACTAGGGGCAATTTCGTCATTTTTCGCGACGGTGTTGTAATGGGCTAAAATTTGGCAGGTTAATTGGAAACAAAAATCACGCCTGGGGCAATCTCGTCATTTTTCGAGACGTTGTCGGAATGGGCTGAAATTTGGCAGGTTGATCAGAAACAAAAACTTCGCTAGGGGCAATTTCGTCATTTTTCGCGACGGTGCCGGAATGGGCTGAAATTTGGCAGGTTGATTGGAAACAAAAATTGCTCCGAGGGCAATTTCTTCATTTTTCGCGACGGTGTCGGAATGGGCTGAAATTTGGCAGGTTGATCGGAAACGAAAATCGCGCCGGCGGCTATTTCGTCATTTTTCGCGACGGTGTCGGAATGGGCAAAAATTTGACAGGTTGATCGGAAACAAAAACCCCCGCCGGGGGCAATTTTGTCATTTTTCGCGACGGTGTCGGAATGGGCTAAAATTTGACAAGTTAATTGGAAACATAAATCGCGTCGGGGGTAATTTCGTCATTTTTCGCGATGGTGTCGGAATGGGCTGAAATTTGGCAGGTTGATTGGAAACGAAAATCGCGCTAGGGGCAATTTCGTCATTTTTCGTGACGGTGTCTGAATGGGCTGAAATTAGGCAGGTTGATCGGAAACAAAAATCAAGCTAGGGGCAATTTCGTCATTTTTCGCGACGGCGCCGGAATGGGCTGAGATTTTGCAGGTTGATTGGAAACAAAAATTGCGCCGATGATAATTTCGTCATTTTTCACGACTGTGTCGGAATGGGTTGAAATTTGGCAGGTTTATTGGAAACAAAAATTGTGCCAGGGGCCATTTCGTCATTTTTCACGACGGTGTAGGAATGGGCTGAAATTTGGCTGGTTGATTGGAAACGAAAATCGCGTCGGGGGCAATTTCGTCATTTTTCACGACAGTGTCGGAATGGGTTGAAATTTGGCAGGTTGATCGGAAACAAAAACCGCGCCAGGGGCAATTTCGTCATTTTTCACGACGGTGTCAGAATGGGCTAAAAATTGGCAGGTTGATTGGAAACGAAAATCGCGCCGAAGGCTATTTCGTCATTTTTCGCAACAGTGTCGGAATGGACTGAAATTTGACAAGTTGATCGGAAACAAAAACCCGCACCAGGGGTAATTTCGTTATTTTTTGAGACGGTGTCGGAATGGGCTGAAATTTGGCAGGTTTATTGGAAACTAAAATGGCGCCAGGGGCAATTTCGTCATTTTTCGCGACGACGTCGGAATGGGCTGAAATTTGGGAGGTTCGTTGGAAACAAAAACCGCGCTAGGGTTAATTTTGTCATTTTTCGCGACGGGGTCGGAATGGGCTGAAATTTGGCTGGTTTATTGGCAACAAAAATTGCACCGGGGGCAATTTCATCATTTTTCGCGACGGTCTCGAAATGGGCTGAAATTTGACAGGTTGAACGGAAACAAAAATCGCGGCGGGGTCAATTTCGTCATTTTTCGCGACTGTATCGGAATGTGCTCAAATTTGACAGGTTGATCGGGAACAAAAACCGTGCAGAGGGCAATTTCGTCATTTTTCGCGCCTGTGTCGGAATTGGCTAAAATTTGACAGGTTGATCAGAAACAAAAATCACGCCGGGGGCAATTTTGTCATTTTTCGCCACTGTGTCGGAATGGGCTAAAATTTGACAGGTTGATCGGAAACAAAAATCGTACGGGGGGCAATTTCGTCATTTTTCGCGACTGGGTCGGAATGGGCTCAAATTTAACAGGTTGTTCGGGAACAAAAATCGCGCCGGGTGAATTTCGTCATTTTTCGCTACTGTGTCGGAATTGGCTAAAATTTGACAGGTTGATCGGAAACAAAAATCGCGCCGGGGGCTATTTCATCAATTTTCGCGACTGTGTCGGAATGGGCTAAAATTTGACAGGTTGATCGGAAACAAAAATCGCACCTGGGGCAATTTCGTTTTTTCGCGATTGTGTCGGAATGGGCTTAAATTTAACAGGTTGATCGGGAACAAAAATCGCGCCGGGTGAATTTCGTCATTTTTCGCAACTTTGTCGAAATTGGTTAAAATTTGACAGGTTGATCGGAAACAAAAATCGCGCCGGGGGCAATTTCGTCATTTTTCGCGACTGTGTCGGAATGGGCTAAAATTTGACAGGTTGATCGGAAAAAAAAATCGCGCCGGGGGCAATTTCGTCATTTTTCGCCACTGTGTCGGAATGGGCTAAAATTTGACAGATTGATAGGAAACAAAAATCGCGCCGGGGGCAATTTTGTCATTTTTCGCGACTGTGTCGAAATTGGCTAAAATTTGACAGGTTGATCGGAAACAAAAATTACGCCGTGGGCAATTTCGTCATTTTTTGCGATGATGTCGGAATGGGCTAAAATTTGACTGGTTGATCGGAAATAAAAACTGCACCGGGGATAATTTCGACATTTTTCGCCACTGTGTCGGAGTGGGCAGAAATTTCACAGGTTGAACGGAAACAAAAATAGCGGCGGGGTCATTTTCGAAATTTTTCGCGACTGTATCGGAATGTGCTCAAATTTGACAGGTTGATCGGGAACAAAAACCATGCAGAGGGCAATTTCGTCATTTTTCGCGCCTGTGTCGGAATTGGCTAAAATTTGACAGGTTGATCAGAAACAAAAATCGCGCCGGGGGCAATTTCGTCATTTTTCGCCACTGTGTCGGAATGGGCTAAAATTTGACAGATTGATAGGAAACAAAAATCGCGCCGGGGGCAATTTTGTCATTTTTCGCGACTGTGTCGGAATGGGCTCAAATTTAACAGGTTGATCTGGAACAAAAATCGCGCCGGGTGAATTTCGTCATTTTTCGCTACTGTGTCGGAATTGGCTAAAATTTGACAGGTTGATTAGAAACAAAAATCGCGCCGGGGGCAACTTTGTCATTTTTCGCCACTGTGTCGGAATGTGCTAAAATTTGACAGGTTGATCGGAAGCAAAAATCGCGCCGGGGGCAATTTCGTCTTTTTTCGCGACTGTGTCGGAATGGGCTCAAATTTAACAGGTTGATCTGGAACAAAAATCGCGTCGGGTGGATTTCGTCATTTTTCGCTACAGTGTCGGAATTGGCTAAAATTTGACAGGTTGATTGGAAACAAAAGTCGCTCCGGGGGCAATTTAGTCATTTTTCACGACTGTGTCGGAATGGGCTCAAATTCAACAAGTTGATCGGGAACAAAAACCGCTCCGGGTGAATTTCGTCATTTTTCGTAACTGTGTCGGAATTGGCTAAAACTTGACAGGTTGATCGGAAACAAAAATCACGCCGGGGGCAATTTCGTCATTTTTCGCGACTGTGTCGGAATGGGCTAAAATTTGAGAGGTTGATCGGAAACAAAAATTGTGCCGCGGGCAATTTCGTCATTTTTCTCGGCTGTGTCGGAATGGGCTCAAATTTGACTGGTTGATCGGGAGCAAAAACCGCGCCGGGTGAATTTTGTCATTTTTCGCAGCTGTGTCGGAATTGGCTAAAATTTGACAGGTTAATCGGAAACAAAAACCGCGCTGGGAGCAATTCCATCAGTTTCTTCGACTGTGTCGGAATCGGCTAAAATTTGACTGGTTGATCGAAAACAACAACCGCGTCGAGGGCAATTTCGTCATTTTTCGCGACTGTGTCGAAATGGGCTGAAATTTGGCATGTTGATCGAAAATAAAAATCGCGCTGGGGGCAATTCAATATTTTTCTCGACTGTGTCGGAATGGGCTAAAATTTGACTGGTTGATCGGAAACAAAACCCGCGCCAGGGCAATTTCGTCAGTTTTGTGACTGTGTCGGAATGGGCTAAAATTTGACAGGTTGATCGAAACAAAAATCGCGCAGGGGGAAATTTTGTCATTTTTGGCAATGGTGTCGGAATGTGCTCAAATTTAACAGGTTGATCGGGAACAAAAATAGCGCCGAGGGTAATTTCGTTATTTCTCGTGACTGTGTCGGAATTGGCTAAAATTTGACAGATTGATCGGAAACAAAAATCTCGCCGGGGGCAATTTCGTCATTTTTCGCGACGGTGTCGGAATAGGCTAAAATTAGATAGGTTGATCCGAAACAAAAATCGCGCAGGGGGCAATTTCATCATTTTTGGTGACTATGTCAGAATGGGCTGAAATTTGGTAGGTTGATCGATAATAAAAATCGCGATAGGGGCAATTTCGTCATTTTCTCAACTGTGTTGGAATGGGCTAAAATTTGATTGGTTGATCGGAAGCAAAAATCGCGCCGGGGGCAATTTCGCCATTTTTCGCGACTGTGTCGGAATTGGCTAAAATTCGACAGGTTGATCGGAAACAAAAAATCGGCCCGGGAGCAATTTCGTCATTTTTCGCGACTGTGTCGGAATAGGCTAAATTTTGACAGGTTGATCGGAAACAAAAATCGCGCCGGGGGCAATTTCGTCATTTTTCGCGACTATGTCGGAATGGGCTCAAGTTTAACAGGTTGATCGGGAACAAAAATCGCGCCGGGTGAATTTTCTCATTTTTCGCAACTGTGTCGAAGTTGGCTAAAATTTGACTGGTTGATCGGAAACAAAAATCACGCCTAGGGCAATTTCGTCATTTTTCGCGAAGATGTCGGAATGGACTAAATTTTGACTGGTTGATCGGAAAAAAAAAATCTAGCCGGGGATAATTTAGTCAATTTTCCCGACTGGTTCGGAATGGGCTGAATTTGACAGGTTGATCGGAAACAAAAATCGCGCCGGGGGCAATTTCGTCATTTTTCGCGACTTTGTCGGAATGGGCACAAATTTAACAGGTTGATAGGGAACAAAAATCGCGCCGGGTGAATTTCGTCATTTTGCGCAACTGTGTCGAAATTGGCTAAAATTTGACAGGTTGATCGGAAACAAAAATCGCGCCGGGGGCAATTTCGTCATTTTTCGCGACTGTGTCGGAATGGGCTAAAATTTGACAGGTTGATCGGAAACAAAAATCGCGCCGGGGGCAATTTCGTCATTTTTCGCGACTATGTCGGAATGGGCTCAAGTTTAACAGGTTGATCGGGAACAAAAATCGCGCCAGGTGAATTTTCTCATTTTTCGCAACTGTGTCGAAGTTGGCTAAAATTTGACTGGTTGATCGGAAACAAAAATCACGCCTAGGGCAATTTCGTCATTTTTCGCGAAGATGTCGGAATGGACTAAATTTTGACTGGTTGATCGGAAAAAAAAAATCTAGCCGGGGAAAATTTAGTCAATTTTCCCGACTGGTTCGGAATGGGCTAAAATTTGACAGGTTGAACGGAAACAAAAATCGCGCCGAGGTCAATTTCATCATTTTTCGCGACTGTGTCGGAATGGGCTCAAATTTGACAGGTTGATCGGGAAAAAAAAATCGCGCCGGGGTCAATTCCGTCATTTTTCACGACTGTGTCGAAATTGGCTAAAATTTCTCGTCATTTTTCGCGACTGTGTCGGAATGGGCTGAAATTTGGCAGGTTGATAGAAAATGCGTTGGGGGCAATTTCATCATTTTCTCGACTGTGTCGGAATTTGCTAAATTTGACTGGTTCATCGAAAACGAAAACCACGCCTGGGGCAATTTCGTCATTTTTTGCGACTGTGTCGGAATGGGTTAAAAATTGATAGGTTGATTGTGAACAAAGACCGCGCCGAGGGCAATTTCGTCATTTTTTGCAATGGTGTCGGAATGGGCTAAAATTTGACTGGTTGATCGGGAACAAAAATCGCGCCGGGGGCAATTTCGTCATTTTTCGCGACTGTGTCGGAATGGGCTCAAATTCAATAGTTTGATCGGGAACAAAAATCGCGCCGGGTGAATTTCGTCATTTTTCGCAACTGTTTCGGAATAGGCTAAAATTTGACAGGTTGATCGGAAATAAAAATCGCGCCGGGAGCAATTTCGTCATTTTTCGCGACTGTGTCGGAATGGGCTAAAATTTAACAGGTTGATCGGAAACAAAAATCGCGCCACGGACAATTTCGTCATTTTTCGCGACTGTGTCGGAACGGGCTCAAATTCAACAGGTTGATCGAGAACAAAAACCGTGCCGGGGGAATTGCGTCATTTTTCGTAACTGTGTCGGAATGGGCTAAAATTTGACAGGTTGATCGGAAACAAAAATCGCGCCAGGGGCAATTTCGTCATTTTTCGCGACTGTGTCGGAATGGGCTCAAATTAAACAGGTAGATCGGGAACAAATACCGCGTCGGGGATAATTTCGTCATTTTTCGCGACTGTGTCGGAGTGGGTTGAAATTTGACAGGTTGATCGGAAACAAAAATCGCGTCGGGGACAATTTCGTCATTTTTCGCGACTGTGTTGGAATGGGCTCAAATTCAATAGTTTGATCGGGAACAAAAACCACGTCGGGGGTAATTTCGTCATTTTTCGCGACTGTGTCGGAATGGGCTAAAATTTGACTGGTTGATCGTGAACAAAAACTGCGCCGGGGGCAATTTCGTCATTTTTCGCGACTTTGTCGGAATGGGCACAAATTTAACAGGTTGAGAGGGAACAAAAATCGCGCCGGGTGAATTTCGTCATTTTGCACAACTGTGTCGAAATTGGCTAAAATTTGACAGGTTGATCGGAAACAAAAATCGCGTCGGGGGCAATTTCGTCATTTTTCGCGACTGTGTCGGAATGGGCTAAAATTTGACAGGTTGATCGGAAACAAAAATCGTGTCGGGGGCAATTTCGTCATTTTTCGTGACTGTGTCGGAATGGACTCAAATTTAACAAGTTGATCGAGAACAAAAACCCCGCCGGGTGAATTTCATCATTTTTCCCAACTGTGTCGGAATTGGCTAAAATTTGACAGGTTGATTGGAAACAAAAATTGCTCCGTGGGCAATTTCGTCATTTTTCGCGACGATGTCGGAATGGGCTAAAATTTGACTGGTTGATCAGAAACAAAAATCGCACCGGGGATAATTTTGTCATTTTTCGCGACTGTGTCGGAGTGGGCTTAAATTTGATAGGTTGATCGGAAACAAAAATCGCGCCGGGGTCAATTCCGTCATTTTTCGCGACTGTGTCGGAATGTGCTCAAATTTGACAGGATGATCGGGAAAAAAATCGCGCAGGGGGCAATTTCGTAATTTTTCGCGACTGTGTCGGAATGGGCTAAAATTTCACAGCTTGATCGGAAACAAAAATCGCGCCAGGGGAAATTTCATCAATTTTCGCGATTGTGTCGGAATGGGCTCAAATTTAACAGGTTGATCGGGAACAAAAACCGCGCCTGATGAATTTCGTAATTTTTCGCAACTGTGTCGGAATTGGCCAAAATTTGACAAGTTGATCGTAAACAGAAATCGCGCCGGGTGCAATTTCGTCATTTTTCGAGACTGTGTCGGAATGGGCTAAAATTTGAAAGGTTAATTGGAAACAAAAATCGCGCTGGGGTCAATTTCGTCATTTTTCGCGACTGTGTCGGAATGGGCTCCATTTTTACGGGTTGATCGGGAACAAAAATCGCGCCGGGGGCAATTTCATCATTTTTCGTGGCTGTGTTGGAATTGGCTAAAATTTGAAAGGCTAATCGGAAACAAAAATCGCCCCGGGGGCAATTTCGTCATTTTTCGCTACTGTGTCGAAATGGGCTAAAATTTGACAGGTTGATCGGAAACAAAAATCGCGCCGGGGACAATTTCGTCATTTTTCGCGACTGTGTCGGAATGTGCTCAAATTTGACAGGTTGATTGGGAACAAAAACCGCGTCGGGGGCAATTTCGTCATTTTTCGCGCCTGTGTGGGAATTGGCTAAAATTTAACATGTTGATTGGAAACAAAAATCGCGCTAGGGGCAATTTCGTCATTTTTCGCGACTGTGTCGGAATGGGCTAAAATTTGACTGGTTGATCGTGAACAAAAACTGCGCCGGGGGCAATTTCTTCATTTTTCGCGACTGTGTCGGAATGGGCACAAATTTAAAAGGTTGAGAGGGAACAAAAATCGCGCCGGGTGAATTTCGTCATTTTGCGCAACTGTGTCGAAATTGGCTAAAATTTGACAGGTTGATCGGAAACAAAAATCGCGTCGGGGGCAATTTCGTCATTTTTCGCGACTGTGTCGGAATGGGCTAAAATTTAACAGGTTGATCGGAAACAAAAATCGCGTCGGGGGCAATTTCGTCATTTTTCGCGACTGTGTCGGAATGGGCTAAAATTTAACAGGTTGATCGGAAACAAAAATCGTGTCGGGGGCAATTTCATCATTTTTCGCGACTGTGTCGGAATGGGCTCAAATTTAACATGTTGATCGGGAACAAAAACCCCGCTGGGTGAATTTCATCATTTTTCGCAATTGTGTCGGAATTGGCTAAAATTTGACAGGTTGATTGGAAACAAAAATCGCTCCGTGGGCAATTTCGTCATTTTTCGCGACGATGTCGGAATGGGCTAAAATTTGACTGGTTGATCAGAAACAAAAACCGCACCGGGGATAATTTTGTCATTTTTCGCGACTGTGTCGGAGTGGGCTTAAATTTGAAAGGTTGATCGGAAACAAAAATCGCGCCGGGGTCAAATCCGTCATTTTTCGCGACTGTGTCGGAATGTGCTCAAATTTGACAGGATGATCGGGAAAAAAATCGCGCAGGGGGCAATTTTGTCATTTTTCGCGACTGTGTCGGAATGGGCTAAAATTTCACAGCTTGATCGGAAACAAAAATCGCGCAAGGGGCAATTTCATCAATTTTCGCGATTGTGTCGGAATGGGCTCAAATTTAACAGGTTGATCGTGAACAAAAATCGCGCCTGATGAATTTCGTCATTTTTCGCAACTGTGTCGGGATTGGCCAAAATTTGACAAGTTGATCGTAAACAGAAATCGCACCGGGTGCAATTTCGTCATTTTTTGAGACTGTGTCGGAATGGGCTAAAATTTGATAGGTTAATTGGAAACAAAAATCGCGTCGGGGTCAATTTCGTCATTTTTCGCGACTGTGTCGGAATGGGCTCAATTTTGACAGGTTGATCGGGAACAAAAATCTCGCCGGGGGCAATTTCGTCATTTTTCGCGGCTGTGTTGGAATTGGCTAAAATTTGAAAGGCTAATTGGAAACAAAAATCGTGCCAGGGGCAATTTCGTCATTTTTCGCGATTGTGTCGAAATGGGCTAAAATTTGACAGGTTGATTGAAAACAAAGAGCGTGCTGTGGGCAATTTCGTCATTTTTCTCGGCTGTGTCGGAATGGGCTCAAATTTAACTGGTTGATCGCGAAAAAAAACATCGACGGGTAAATTTCGTCATTTTTCGCAGCTGTGTCGGAATTGGCTAAAATTTGATAGGTTGATCGGAAACAAAAACCGCGCCGGGGGCAATTTCGTCAGTTTTCTCGATTGTGTCGGAATTGGCTGAAATTTGACTGGTTTATCGGAAACAAAAACCGCGCCGGGGGCAATTTCGTCATTTTTCGCGACTGTGTCGAAATGGGCTGAAATTTGGCAGGTTGATCGAAAATAAAAATCGCGCTGGGGGCAATTTCATCATTTTTCTCGACTGTGTCGGAATGGGCTAAAATTTGACTGGTTGATCTTAAACAAAAACCGCGTCCGGGACAATATCGTTAATTTCGTGACTGTGTCGGAATGGGCTAAAATTTGATAGGTTGATCGGAAACAAAAATCGCGCCGGGGGCAATTTTGTCATTTTTCGCGACTGTATCGGAATTGGTTAAAATTTGACAGGTTGATCGGAAACAAAAATCGCGCCGGGGGAAATTTTGTCAATTTTCGCGACGGTGACGGAATGAGCTAAAATTAGATAGGTTGATCGGAAACAAAAACCGCTATGGGGGTAATTTCATCATTTTTGGTGACTATGTCGGAATGGGCTGAAATTTGGCAGGTTGATTGGAGACAAAAACTGCGCCGGGGGCTATTTCATCATTTTTCGTGATGGTGTCGAAGTGGGCTGAAATTTGACAGGTTGATCGGAAACAAAAATCGCGTCGTGGGCAATTTCGTCATTTTTCGAAACTGTGTCGGAATGGGCTGAAATTTGACATGTTTATCGGGAACAAAAATTGCGCCGGGGTCAATTTCGTCATTTTTCGCTACTGTGTCGGAATGGGCTCAAATTTGACTGGTTGATTGGGAACAAAAATCGCGTCGGGGTCAATTTCGTCATTTTTCGCGACAGTGTCGGAATGGGCTAAAATTTGACAGGTTGATAGGAAACAAAAATCGCGCCGGGGGCAATTTCGTCATTTTTCGCGACTGTGTCGGAATGAGCTCAAATTTAACAGGTTGATCGGGAACAAAAACCGCGCCCGGTGAATTTTGTCATTTTTTGCAACTGTGTCGGAATTGCCTAAAATTTGACAGGTTGATCGGAAACAAAAATCGCGCCTGGGGCAATTTCGTCATTTTTCGCGACGATGTCGTAATGGGCTAAAATTTGACAGGTTGATCGGAAACAAAAATCGCGCCGGGGATAATTTCGTCATTTTTCGCGACTATATCTGAATGCGCTGAAATTTGACAGGTTGATCGGAAACAAAAATCGCTCCGGGGTCAATTTCGTCATTTTTCGCGACTGTGTCGGAATGTGCTAAAATTTGACAGGTTGATCGGAAACAAAAATCGCGCCCGGGGCAATTTCGTCATTTTTCACGACTGTGTCGGAATGGGTTAAAAAATGACAGGTTGATCGGAAACAAAGACCGCGCCGGGGGCAATTTGGTCAGTTTTTGCAATGGTGTCGGAATGGGCTAAAATTTGACTGGTTGATCGGGAACAAAAACCGCGCCGAGGGCAATTTCGTCATTTTTCACGACTGTGTCGGAATGGGCTTGAGAATTCAACAGGTTGATCGGAAACAAAAATCGCGCCGGGTGAATTTCGTCATTTTTCGCAACTGTGTCGGAATTGGCTAAAATTTGACAGGTTGATCGGAAACAAAAATCGCGTCGGGGGGCAATTTCGTCATTTTTCGCGACTGTGTCGGAATGCGCTAAAATTTGAGAGGTTGATCGGAAACAAAAATCTTGCTGCGGGCAATTTTGTCATTTTTCTCGGCTGTGTCGGAATGGGCACAAATTTAACTGGTTGATTGGGAACAAAAACTGCGCCGGGTGAATTTCGTCATTTTTCGTAGCTGTGTCGGAATTGGCTAAAATTTGATAGGTTAATCGGAAACAAAAACCGCGCTAGGGGCAATTTCGTCAGTTTTTTCGACTGTGTCGGAATCGGCTAAAATTTGACTGGTTGATCGGAAACAACAACCGCGTCGGGGGCAATTTCGTCATTTTTCGCGACTGTGTCAAAATGGGCAGAAATTTGACATTTTGATCGAAAATAAAAATCGCACTATGGGCAATTCATCATTTTTCTCGACTGTGTCGGAATGGGCTAAAATTTGACTGGTTGATCGGAAACAAAAACCGCGCCCGGGGCAATTTCGTCATTTTTGCGACTGTGTCGGAATGGGCTAAAATTTGATAGGTTGATCGGAAACAAAAACCGCGCAGGGGGCAATTTTGTCATTTTTTGCAATGGTATCGGAATGTGCTCAAATTTAACAGGTTGATCGGGAACAAAAACCGCGCCGCGGGTAATTTCGTTATTTCTCGTGACAATGTCGGAATTGGCTAAAATTCGACAGGTTGATCGGAAACAAAAATCGCGCCGGGGTCAATTTCGTCATTTTTCGCCACTCTGTCGGAATGGGCTAAAATTTGACAGGTTGATCGGAAACAAAAATCGCGCCTGGGGCAATTTCGTCATTTTTTGCGACTGTGTCGGAATGGGCTCAAATTTGACCGGTTGATCGGGAACAAAAACCGCGCCGGGTGAATTTCGTCATTTTTCGCAACTGTGTCGGAATTGGCTAAAATTTGACAGGTTGATCGGAAACAAGAATCGCGTCCGGGGCAATTTCGTCATTTTTCGCCACTCTGTCGGAATGGGCTAAAATTTGACAGGTTGATCGGAAACAAGAATCGCGTCCGGGGCAATTTCGTCATTTTTCGCCACTCTGTCGGAATGGGCTAAAATTTGACAGGTTGATAGGAAACAAAAATCGCGCCGGGGGCTGTTTCATCATTTTTCACGACTGTTTCGGAATGGGCTCAAATTTCACAGGTTGATTGGGAACAAAAATCGCGCCGGGTGAATTTAGTCATTTTTCGCAACTATGTCGAAATTGGCTAAAATTTAACAGGTTGATCGGAAATAAAAATTACGCCTTGGGCAATTTCGTCATTTTTTGTGACGATGTCAGAATTGGCTAAAATTTGACTGGTTGATCGGAAACAAAAATCGCGCCGGAGATAATTTCGTCATTTTTCGCGACCGCGTCGGAGTGGGCCGAAATTTGACAGGTTGATCGGAAACAAAAATCGCGTCCGGGGCAATTTCGTCATTTTTCGAGACTGTGTCGGAATGGATTAAAAAATGACAGGTTGATCGGGAACAAAGACCGCGCCGGGGGCAATTTCGTCAGTTTTTGCAATGGTGTCGGAATGGGCTAAAATTTGACTGGTTGATCGGGAACAAAAATCGCGCCGGGGGCAATTTCGTCATTTTTCACGACTGTGTCGGAATGGGCTCAAATTCAACAAGTTGATCGGGATCAAAAACCGCGCCGGGTGAATTTCGTCATTTTTCGCAACTGTGTCGGAATTGGCTAAAATTTGACAGGTTGATCGGAAACAAAAATCACGCAGGGGGCAATTTTGTCATTTTTTGCAATGGTGTCGGAATGTGCTCAAATATAACAGGTTGATCAGGAACAAAAATCGCGCCGAGGGTAATTTCGTTATTTCTCGTGACTGTGTCGGAATTGGTTAAAATTTGACAGATTGATCGAAAACAAAAATCGCTCCGGGGGCAATTTGGTCATTTTTCGTGACGGTGTCGGAATGGGCTAAAATTAGATAGGTTGATCGGAAACAAAAATCGCGCCTGGGGCAATTTCGTCATTTTTCGCGATTGTGTCGGAATGGGCTCAAATTTAACAGGTTGATCGATAATAAAAATCGCGCTGGGAGCAATTTCGTCATTTTTCTCGACTGTGTCGGAATGGGCTAAAATTTGATTGGTTGATCGGAAGCAAAAACCGCGCCGGAAGCAATTTCGCCATTTTTCGCGACTGTGTCGGAATTGGCTAAAATTTGATAGGTTGATCGGAAAGAAAAAATCGCTCCGGGAGCAATTTCGTCGTTTTTTGCGACTGTGTCGGAATGGGCTAAATTTTGACAGGTTGATCGGAAACAAAAATCGCGCCGGTGGCAATTTCGTCATTTCTCGGGACTGTGTCGGAATGGGCTCAAGTTTAACAGGTTGATCGGGAACAAAAATCGCGCCGGGTGAATTTCGTCATTTTTCGCAACTGTGTCCGAATTGGCTAAAATTTGACAGGTTGATCGGAAACAAAAATCGCACCGGGGGCAATTTCGTCATTTTTCGCGACGATGTCGGAATGGGCTAAATTTTGACTGGTTGATGGGGAAAAAATCTCGTCGGGGATAATTTCGTCATTTTTCCCGACTGGTTCGGAATGGGCTAAATTTGACAGGTTGATCGGAAACAAAAATCGCGCCGGGGGCAATTTCGTCATTTTTCGCGACTGTGTCGGATTGGGCTGAAATTTGACAGGTTGATCGGAAACAAAAATCGCGCTGGGGGCAATTTCGTCATTTTTCGCGACTGTGTCGGATTGGGCTGAAATTTGACAGGTTGATCGGAAACAAAAATCGCGCTGGGGGCAATTTCGTCATTTTTCGCGACTGTGTCGGATTGGGCTGAAATTTGACAGGTTGATCGGAAACAAAAATCGCGCTGGGGGCAATTTCGTCATTTTTCGCGACTGTGTCGGATTGGGCTGAAATTTGACAGGTTGATCGGAAACAAAAATCGCGCTGGGGGCAATTTCGTCATTTTTCGCGACTGTGTCGGAATGGGCTCAAATTTGACTGGTTGATCGGGAACAAAAAACGCGCCGGAGTCAATTTCGTCGTTTTTCGCGACTGTGTCGGAATAGGCTGAAATTTGGCAGGTTGATCGAAAATAAAAATCGCGCTGGGGGCAATTTCATCATTTTTCTCGACTGTGTCGGAATGAGCTAAAATTTGACTGTTGATCAGAAACAAAAATCGCGCCGGGGACAATTTCGTCATTTTTCGCGACTGTGTCGGAATGGGCTCAAGTTTAACAGTCTGATCGGGAACAAAAACCGCGTCGGGTGAATTTCGTTATTTTTCGCAACTGTGTCGGAATTGGCTAAAATTTGACAGGTTGATCGGAAACAAAAAATCGCTCCTTGGGCAATTTCGTCATTTTTCGCGACGATGTCGTAATTGGCTAAAATTTGACTGGTTGATCGGAAATAAAAAACCGCACCGGGGATAATTTCGTCATTTTTCGTGACTGTGTCGGAATGAGCTGAAATTTGACAGGTTGATTGGAAACAAAAATCGCGACGGGCTCAATTTCGTCATTTTTCGCGACTGTGTCGGAATGGGCTCAAATTTGACAGGTTGATCGGAAACAAAAACCGCGTCGGGGATAATTTCGTCATTTTTCGCGACTGTGTCGGAGTAGGCTGAAATTTGACAGGTTGATCGGAAACAAAAATCGCGCCGGGGTCAATTTCGTCATTTTTCGCGACTGTGTCAGAATGGGCTCATATTTGACAGGTTGATCGGGAACAAAAATCGCGCCGAGGGCAATTCAGTCATTTTTCACGACTGTGTCGAAATTGGCTAAAATTTGACAGGTTGATCGGAAACAAAAATCGCGCTGGGGGCAATTTCGTCATTTTTCGCGACTGTGTCGGAATGGGCTGAAATTTGACAGGTTTATCGGGAACAAAAATTACGCCGGGGTCAATTTTATCATTTTTCACGACTGTGTCGGAATGGGCTCAAATTTGACAGGTTGATCGGAAACAAAAATCGCGCCGGGGATAATTTCGTCATTTTTCGCGACTGTATCGGAATGGGCTGAAATTTGACAGGTTGATCGGAATCAAAAATCGCGCCAGGGTCAATTTCGTCATTTTTCGCGACTGTGTCGGAATGGGCTAAAATTTGACAGGTTGATCGGGAACAAAAATCGTGTCGGGGGCAATTTCGTCATTTTTCGCGACTGTGTCGGAATGGGCTCAAATTTAACAGGTTGATCGGGAACAAAAATCGCGCCGGATGAATTTCGTCATTTTTCACAACTGTGTCGGAATTGGCTAAAATTTGACAGGTTGATCGGAAAAAAAATTTGCGCCTTGGCCAATTCCGTCATTTTTCGCGACGATGTCGGAATGGTCTAAAATTTGACTGTTGATCGGAAACAAAAACCGCGCCGGGGATAATTTCGTCATTTTTCGCGACCGTGTCGGAGTGGGCTGAAATTTGACAGGTTGATCGGAAACAAAAATCACGCTGGGGTCAATTTCGTCATTTTTCGCGACTGTGTCGAAATGTGCTCAAATTTGACAGGTTGATTGGAAACAAAAACCGCGCCGGGGGCAATTTCGTCATTTTTCGCGCCTGTGTCGAAATTGGCTAAAATTTGACAGGCTGATTGGAAACAAAAATTGCGTCGGAGGCAACTTCGTCATTTTTCGTGACTGTGTCGGAATGGGTTAAAAATTGACAGGTTGATCGGGAACAAAGTCCAGGCCGGGGGCAATTCCGTTAGTTTTTGCAATGGTGTCGGAATGGGCTAAAATTTGAGTGATTGATCGGGAACAAAAATCGCGCCGGGGGCAATTTCGTCATTTTTCACGACTGTGTCGGAATGGGCTCAAATTCAACAAGTTGATCGGGAATAAAAACTGCGCCGGGTGAATTTCGTCATTTTTCACAACTGTGTCGGAATTGGCAAAAATTTGACAGGTTGATCGGAAACAAAAATCGCGCCGGGGGCAATTTGGTCATTTTTCGCGACTGTGTCGGAATGGGCTAAAATTTGAGAGGTTGATCGGAAACGAAAATCGTACCGCGGGCAATTTCGTCATTTTTCGCGATTGTGTCGGAATGGGCTCAAATTTAACAGGTTGATCGTGAACAAAAATCGCGCCGGGGGCAGTGTCGTCATTTTTCGCGACTGTTTCGGAATGGGCTCAAATTTCACAGGTTGATTGGGAACAAAAACCGCGCCGGGTGAATTTCGTCATTTTTCGCAACTGTGTCGAAATTGGCTAAAATTTGACAGGTTGATCGGAAACAAAAATTACGCCGTGGGCAATTTCGTCATTTTTTGCGACGATGTCGGAATGGGCTAAAATTTGACTGGTTGATCGGAAACAAAAACTGCGCCAGGGATAATTTCGTCATTTTTCGCCACTGTGTCGGAGTGGGCAGAAATTTGACAGGTTGAACGGAAACAAAAATCGCGACGGGGTCAATTTCGTCATTTTTTGCGACTGTATAGGAATGTGCTAAAATTTGACAGGTTGATCGGGAACAAAAACCGTGCAGAGGGCAAGTTCGTCATTTTTCGCGCCTGTGTCGGAATTGGCTAAAATTTGACTGGTTGATCCGAAACAAAAACCGCGCTGGGCGTAATTTCGTCCATTTTCGCGCTTGTGTCGGAATTGGCTGAAATTTGACATGTTGATCGGAAACAAAAATCACGCCGGGGGCAATTTCATCATTTTTCACTACTGTGTCGGAATGGGCTCAAATTTAACAGGTTGATCGAGAACAAAAACCTCGCAGGGTGAATTTCATCATTTTTTGCAACTGAGTTGGAATTGGCTTAAATTCGACGGGTTGATCGAAAACAAAAATCGCGACTGGAGCAATTTCGTCATTTTTCGCGACGATGTCAGAATGGGTTAAAATTTGACTGGTTGATCGGAAACAAAATCCGCGCCGAGGATAATTTCGTCATTTTTCGCGACAGTGTCGGAATGGGCTGAAATTTGACAGGTTGATCGTAAACAAAAATCGCGTTGAGGTCAATTTCGTCATTTTTCACGACCGTGTCGGAATGGGCTAAAATTTGACTGGTTGATCGGAAACAAAAATCACGCCCGGGGCAATTTCGTCATTTTTCGCGACTGTGTCGGAATGGGTTAAAAATTGACAGGTTGATCGGGAACAAAGACTGCACCTGGGGCAATTTCGTCATTTTTTGCAATGGTGTCGGAATGGGCTAAAATTTGACTGGTTGATCAGGAACAAAAATCGTGCCGAGGGCAATTTCGTCATTTTTCGCGACTGTGTCGGAATGAGCTCAACTTTAACAGGTTGATCGGGAATATAAACCGCGCCGGGTGAATTTCGTCATTTTTCGCAACTGTCGGAATTGGCTAAAATTTGACAGGTTGATCGGAAACAAAATTCGCGCCGTGGGCAATTTCGTCATTTTTCGCGACGATGT
>NW_019254173.1:0-1195 GCF_002742605.1 Olea europaea var. sylvestris
AATTCATTTTATTGCCTCCTCGAGGTGAAATTCCTCGACCTAAACTCGACCCAAGTACTTGATATTGGGTTTGACGAATTTTTTTGCCATCTTACTAAAACACCATTGAGGTTTGAAGGGAACTTTAGGCCAACATCTAAACTACAAGTTCGTACCACGTCCATAGATAACCTAAAAAATTACATAAAGGATGACGTACACCAAACCTCACGGATTACAAAAGAACTTGAAAATATAGTTTAATATGAAATATATCTTGAATTACATGCGCCCTAACAAGTATTAAAGCTATAAAACTTCTAAGAGGCAAATCACTTCAAAACATTGGTTCTCTACTTCTTGTATAACTTTTAAACGATCAAACGTAAGACTCACAACTTTGCCACGAACTTCATTTGGACTAATTATCTGCAAATGCTCTACCACGTGATTGTCTTTTGCAAGAAAATCTACCACTGCATAAGGAAGTGAGTGGGGTGGGGTGGAGAATAAGTTAGGTTTATAAAATTTATTTTTATTTTTTGATTTTTTCATTTAATGTGAGGAAAATGTAAAAGTACCATTTTATCCTTTTTAATTTGGTCGAGATTAACTTGTGTTTGAGCCCCATTTTCTCCCATTACCTCTCATTTTCTTCAATCCACAATTGATGGCCAGTGGGATCCACGTTGTTAGTGCATGCATAGACCCTGACACATAGGTTTGAAAATGTTGAATTCCAAAATTAAACACAATCACAATTTCAGAAATTGACGTTACTGCCCATCTACTTACAACATGCCGTTTCACAAGGAGAAGAAGACAAAAATTGTTAAGTCAAACAACATTAGCATACAATTCATTTCCGAGCGTGCGTTTGACGAAAATAATATTTTTGCATTCATTGCATCGAAACAAATTCACACATTACAACATTCATTCCAGTGGTGATTTACGCTTTCATACCGGCTTTCAACAATAATTTAGTGTTAACCTAGTCAACGTATGGTGTGCGCTATGTAATCTCGTAACTGGGTCCA
This sequence comes from Olea europaea var. sylvestris, assembly GCF_002742605.1. Taxonomy (NCBI): domain Eukaryota; kingdom Viridiplantae; phylum Streptophyta; class Magnoliopsida; order Lamiales; family Oleaceae; genus Olea; species Olea europaea. The sequence goes on from NW_019254173.1 coordinate 1,020, forward strand.
CGACACATTCTCGTCCGCAACAGCATCATCTTCTGCTGCAGCTTCGTCTTCCTCATCGGGTAACTCAACCTCGACTTCTTCATCGTCAACTTTCTCGGTCCCGCGGAAGCCTTCGTCGAGTTGTCCGTTGCGTCACAGAAAATTATGGACTCCCATTGCTACCACGATCACGATTT
>NW_019254174.1:0-1195 GCF_002742605.1 Olea europaea var. sylvestris
GCATAAAAGTCATGAAATCAGATAAAGGAGGAGAATTCACCTCCAAAGAGTTTGAGAAATATTGTGAGGAGAATGGAATTCGTTGCCCATTAACGGTTCCATACTCTCCACAACAAAATGGAGTAACCGAGAGAAAAAATAGATCTATTCTTAACATGGTCCGGTATATGCTCAAAAGTAAGAGATTGCCCAAAGAACTTTGGGCCGAAGCTATTAATTGCGCCGTGTATCTGTCTAATTGATCGCCTTCTAGAACTGTGTGAAATAAGACACCACAAAAAGCATAGAGTGGAAGAAAGCTCAGTATCTCTCACCTACGAGTATTTGGGATCACTGCATATGCTCATGTACCATATCAAAAGCGGTCCAAGTTAGATGACAAAAGCAAAAGTTATGTCTTTATCGGCTATGGCTCTCGCTCTAAAGGCTACAAGTTGTATAATCCGAGCAAAGAGAAGATCACTATAAGTAGAGATGTTGAGTTTGATAAAGAAGGAGCTTCGGATTAGGGTGTCCAAGAAGAAGACTATGACGTCTTACCATTCTTTGAGGAAGAAGAACAATGGAGAGCAGTAAGAGCTTATCAGTCCACCTCTATCACCTACTCATGGAAATATTTCACCATCATCTTCACAAAGAGAAAGCTCAAGCGAAAGGACACCGTGGATGAGGAGCCTACAAGAGCTATATAAGGTAACAGAAAATCAAAATGATCTCACACTCTTTTGTCTTTTTGCCAATTGTGAGCTAATAGGGTATGAAGAAGCGGTGCAAAATAAAAGATGGAGAGATGCCATGGATGAAGAGATTAAGGTTGTTGAAAAAAATGACACGTGGGAGCTGACAACTCTTCCTAAAGGAAAGAGAGCAATCAGAGTTAAGTAGATGTAGAAGACAAAGAAGAACGCTAAAGGAAAAGTAAAAAGATACAAAGCAAGATTGGTTGCCAAAGGCTACAACCAACGGTCGGGAATCGATTGTGAAGAGGCATTTACTCATGTTGCTCGTTTAAAAATCATAAGATTAATTATCTCTTTTGCAGCGCAAAATAAGTGGAAGATATTTCAAATGGATGTGAAATAAGTTTTTCTAAATGGTTATCTCGAAAAAGTAATTTATGTGGAGCAACCAATGAGTTATAAAATAAAAGGACATGAAAATAAAGTCTTAAAACTGAAAAAAGCTTTATATGGGT